>NW_024704812.1:0-216098 GCF_018977255.1 Callorhinchus milii
CCCTGAGTTCTCCCTGCAAAAAAGGAGTCCTCCCACAGGAGTCCTCCCAGATGAGTATAGATAAAGATGAAATGTCCGTCTGTGTGTCAATTTGCATTCCATATTGGATCCTTTGGTTGCAAGTGAAGCTGCAATGGCTACAGCTCGTTATTGCATCAAATTAATATTAGTATATTATATAATTAAATACTATCAGTAACTTCAATATTATATTATTATATTGATGTATAACATATTGATATTCATAATAGTTATCATGACACGGACAGGGAGGGGAGTGAGTGAGTGAGGTTCAGGTGAAACACTCCATGAGGCAGAGAGAGAAACAGAGAGACATAGTGAGACAGAAAGAGAAACAGAGACTGACACAGAGAGACAGAGAGACAGACAGACAAGAGAGAAGCGGGGAACAGAGAGAGACACAGTGGGACAGACAGACAGAGACAGAGAGAAACACACAGTCACAGTGACAACGGTGAACCCTCCACCAGGTACAGAGAGAGACACAGAGAGACACATGGACAATACAGGCAAAGACAGACATGGAGGGAGGGAGAGAGGGAGAGTTCAGCACTGACTAACACACACCTGGAAATGGGAAACCTCTCAGAGTTGTGACCTGACCAAGTCTGGTGACGAAGGGGGAGACCAGAAAAGACACATGAATTTCACACTGTGGGTTCTGTCACTTCCTACTTTCCTGTTGCAGAATTGGCTTCTTCTCTCCAGTATTTATTTGCTGCCCTTTCTCTCTTCTCACTCTCATCACCTGTTTTGTCGTTGAGTCCCCCTCCATCTCCCTCTTACACCTCAATCCATCCCCTTATTTCCTTATGGGGTATCAGGGGATGGATTGAGGTCAGAAGGGAGATGGACAGAGACTTGGGGAGTGAGAGGGTAGATTGAGGGGTGAGAGGGAGATGGACAGAGACTTGGGGAGTGAGAGGGTAGATTGAGGGGTGAGAGGGAGATGGATGGAGACTCCAGGACAAAGCAGGCGAACGAGAGGGAAGGAGAGAGAAAGGGCAGAAAATAATTACTTCAGAGAGAAAAACAGACAGTAATTTTGCAACAGGAAAGTGACAGAAACCACATTGCGAAATGTTTTTCTGGTCTCCCATTGGCCCCCGAACCTGTTCAGGTCACAACTCTGAGTCTTCTCATTTCCTGGTGTGAGCGCTGTTCACCAGTGGTCAACTCTGTTCCTCTGTGTCTCAGACTCACTATGTTCCTGTGACCCTCTGTCTCTGTGTCTGTATCTCTGAGCCTCAATCTCTCTGTGTCCCTGTGACTCTCTGTCTCAGTCTCCGTCTCTCTGTGTCTTAGTCCCTGTGTCCCTCAGTCCCTCTGTATCTCAGTCCATCTGTATCTCAGTCCCTGTGTCTCTCTGTGTCTCAGTCTCTGTATCTCAGTCCCTGTGTCTCTCTGTCTGAGGGAGTGTTTCTCTCTGGTCTCTGTGGCTGTGGGGTCAGGGACACACACGGTACAGGAATAGTGTGGGTCAGGCTGTGGACCTGGGATGGACAGAGGCCGTGTCCTGCCCAGAGTCGGGCTCAGTCACTCCGTCATATCATTCTGCTGGATGTTCGTGCCTCTCTCTCTCCTGACTCCAGGTACGTGTCCACACACCTCACCTCTCCTCTCTCTGCCTTTCACCCCAGGGCCTAACCTGTGCTGTGTGTTGTGCTGCTTAGCACAAGCTGCCAATTTATGCCATGTGATGTGCTAAGTCGATCACACGTTCAATACCACACGTAGTGGGGGCTTCGAGCTCACAGTCCAGGCTAACACTCCAGCACAGCACTGGGGGGAGAGAGAGAGACAGAGAGAGAGAGAAAGAGCGCCGCATTGTCAGAGACATTAAACCTCACTCATTCCCCGTCTGTGCCTTGTTCAGGGCGGACATTAAAGATCTCTCTTTGGAAAAAGAGAAGTGAATTTCTCTCTCTCTCTCTCTCGGTGTCCTGTCTGACAGATAAAATGTCTCTCTCTCTCTTCGCGGCCGTTTGTGGGGTTGTCACTGTGCTCAAATGGGCTGCCGCATAACGCACAGTCACTACACATTACAGTGTATCCCGTGAAGCACTTTGAGACGTGGGGGTAGGAAGGTGACCAAAGGTATGGTCTAAAGGGAAGATCTTGAGACGGGCCTTGAAGGAGGCGAGGGAGGGGGCGAGGCGGAGGGGCTCCGGGATGGAGTTCCAGAGAGTGTGTGATGTGCTAATTATCACAAGATGTGGAGTTTGCGCCGTGTGCTGTGTGTTGGGTGAGGAATGTGTCTCAGTCTCTCTCACGTTTATCTCCTGTGTGAAGGCTCTGTGGGAAGTGCTGAGAGCGAGAGTTATGTGGTGTCTAACGGCTCCAGCGCTGTCTTACTGCCGTGCTCTCCTGAGGCTGGGACACAATTCACAGTCGCTGTTTGGGATTGGTACTCACTCTCAAGGAGCGACTCACAGAGAGTGTGTGAGATCAGTACCAACACTGAGTGTGAACCCCCACATCACAAGGGGGTGTCAGTGGTTGACTCCAACGCTTTGCAGACAGGGAATGTCTCCCTGTTCCTCACACCCACACTGAGCCAGGCTGGGGAGTATCACTGTGCTGTTTATAATGAACAAGAGATGGTGTATAGATCCATCGTCCACCTGACAGTGTTTAACGGTGAGTTACTGCACAGACCTCACTGATCTCTGTAAATGTGTATCTCTCTCCATCTCTCTTACTCTCTGTGTGTCTCTGTCTCTGAGTCTCTCAGTCTCTTTCATTCTTTCTCACAATCTCTCTCTCTCTATCAGTCTCTCCACCTTTCTTTCTTTCTTTCTTTCTTTCTTTCTTTCTTTCTTTCTTTCTTTCTTTCTTTCTTTCTTTCTTTCTTTCTTTCTTTCTTTCTTTCTTTCTTTCTTTCTTTCTTTCTTTTTTCTTTCTTTCTTTCTTTCTTTTTTTCTTTCTTTCTTTCTTTCTTTCTCTTTCTTTCTTTCTTTCTTTCTTTCTTTCTTTCTTTCTTTCTCTCTCTCTCTCTCTCTCTCTCTCTCTCTCTCCTCCTTCTCTCTCTCTCTCTCTCTCTCTAACATTCCCATTACATTGCAGTGAGTTGGACAGACCAGTGGCAGATACAGTTAAACGGAAGTCAGTGGCTGTTGCTGCTGTGAGTGCTCCGGGAATATGTTTTAGTTAACGGTATTGACTGTGTGTCTCTGCGTCTGTCTCCTGTCTCTCCGCAGTGTCTGTGTCTGCCGATAGCTCTCTGACCCCGGGGGGCAGACTGGCTCTGACCTGTCACATCGCTCAACGTGATTATTCTAACCCCAAACCCACAATACACACAAACGGCTCAATCACTTTGGGGAGAATTGAGGCGCAGTGGACACACGATGGGAATGTGATTATAAATGACAACCGTCACTCTCTGGATCTCAGAAGCTTAAACATCAGGAAACTTCAACACAGCGATTCTGGAATATATTGTTATGTTTTCAAGATAAAAGGTTCCACTTCGTCCTTCCAGATACTGAACATGATGATTCCATCAGGTGAGAGTTAGCGCACTCCAGTGATCACTCTCCCCTGTCTCTCCATCTCTCTCTCTCTCTCTCTCTCTCCCCTCTCTCCGTCTCTCTCTCTCTCTCTCCCTCTCTGTCTCTTTCTCTCTGTCTCTCTCTCCCCTCTCTGTCTGTTTCTCCATCTCGCTCTCTCTCGGGTCTCTCTGTCTTTCTCCCTCTGTTTCTGTGTGTCTCTCTCTCTACATCTCTGAGCTGTTTAAAATGATAAAGGGCTTTGATAGGGTTGCGACAGAGAAACTATTTCCTCTGGTGGGAGGGGGAATCCTGAAAAGGGGGCATCACCCCTAAAAGTCCTGGAGATGGATAGAGACTTGGGGAGTCAGGTGAAGGATTGAGGTGTGAGAGGTGACAGATTGAGATTGAGTTTGCAGTGGAGAGCATTGAGGCTGATCCACTGTTTGAGAGGAACATGCTTCGATCAATGGACAACTTCCCAATTTTCTTTTCTTTGGATGTCTCTACCATTCCCCCAACTACAAAGGGGATGGGCACAGACTCAGGAGGTAAGATATCAATAATAATAATTAATAATCTGTAAAGTTCTGGTCCTCCCGACTCTTCCCTCCACACACTGCAGATCATCCAGAAATCTGCAGCTCATGTCCTCTCCCGCACCCCAGGCTCTGTGACTCCACCACCTCCATCCTCGCTCGACTCCACTGGGTCCCCAACACACAGAGGATAGCCTTTCCTGACGTGAAATGCTCTGTGTAAATGTCATTTGTTGCTGTTTTGAAGCAGAAAGGGGGGAAGGGAATTTCTCTCTCTCATCCAGCATCCTGGCCAACATCATAGAATCATAAAATAATAGAAATATACAGCTCAGAAGGAGGCCATTCGGCCCATCGTGTCTGTGCCGGCTCTTTGAAAAGAGCTTTGAAATCAACCGAACTCCTTGTATCCTTTCCTTTGTTATAGTTCCACATTCAATGATTATACACAGAGCAAAGACCCAGGACCGTAAGACACGATAATAAGAGCAATCGGATTATCAGAGAATTAAGTATTGATCGGTTATGTATCCCTGGGAGAACAGGAGGCAGATGGGAGTCAGTCAGATCTGCACCTCACTGTTCTTGACTGAAGTCCCTATGTTTAGACCTGATTGGGTACTGTGTAAAGCCCAGAACCATCCAATCCTCTCACTCAGCTCCTGGTAACCCTTCAGCCAAAGCCATAACTAACGGGGAGGGTGGTCCTCGCTGGACAAGCAGTGGGAAAGCTGGGCCAGACAGCGCTCTCAATGGCCAAGCTATGTGTGGGTTTAGCTGGTTAGACTCCAGCAGTTTCCCCAACGCACACTCTGGGCTCCCCCCCCCCAAGCCTTGGCTCTCGCCAACCTGCGCCTAATACTCTCTGGAATTAGATCAGCAGAGTGCGTCCCTCCAGGGAGAGAGATAGTGACATTCCATTCCAACAATCTCTCTCTGGGAGTTTCCATGTGTAGGTGGGAGGCGTGGAGTTCTCAGCTTGGTTTGGAGACTCTTAAGCAACGGTGATGGGCTTCCGCGCGTGTCAGACACCCGGTTGGGCAACAAATAATGATAACCATCTGTGTAGTTTATATTTGCTGTGTTCTGTGGTGTATGACTGTGTTTTGTCTCCGTGTTTGTAGGGTTGAACCATTGGCACAATCTCGGGATACGGACAGCTTCTCTTGTGACTTTGATGATCATCTTCACCTTTGGGATTTTTATGCTGTTCAAGAGACGTTACAGGGAGCCAGGTGGGTGGGCACAGGGTGTAGTGACTGGCACACAATTCACAATGATGGGAGACATGGCCTTAACCCTGATCAAACAGGAAGGTCTTCAGATCAACTCTGGGAAGGGAATGGGTGAGGAGAAGGGACTCCTAGAGGGGAGAGAGGGAGCAAACTGGAGGGGGTTGGGGGATGCATTGAGGTGCAACAAGGGATGGATAGAGAGTTGGGGGAGTCAGAGCATGGATTGAGGTGTGTTAGGGAGATGGATAGAGATTTTGGGCAGTCAGGGAATGGAGGGTGTGAGGAGGAGGGACGTTGGGAGGGAGGGGGTGGGAAGAAGGGTTGTTAAGTTTTGGGTTGCAGATGCTGAAAGCCCACCTACCATGGGTGGGATGGGCAGGACAGGGGTGAGGGACATGATGTAGTCGGGGAGCGGCGGCAGGACAGCGCGGGGAGGAGCCTGGGCCTACTGACCCAGGTACTTAAACTCGACGCCGGAGCGAGTTCAGCCAGTCGGGGAGGGGAGGGGACGGAGCGGGGGAACTGCGACGTCATAGATTAGTTTTCAGGTACGTGCGCGCGCACAAAAAAACAACAAAAAAAAACCCCTCTGCGCCCCCCCCAGGGCTCACATCAGAGCCCACTATGGTCCTGTTGGGTTCGCTGCCCCAATCTACGGGATAATGCCATCCACCTGACCGCTCGCTCCCGGTCCCCGCGTGCGCACTATGGCTGCCGCTTTGACCCGAGCCCCCTCACCCCCTCCCTCCCGCCCCCTCCTCTCTCCCCCCAAACCCTCCCCCCTCTGCATCTCTCCCGCTCTCTCCTCCTCTCTCTCCGTCCCTCTCGTCTTCTATCCCCACTTGACCCTCCCACAACCTCCCTCTGCTCCAGCCTGGGAATCCTCCGCCGGGCTCACCGCGGCACTCGGCGTTGGCTGTCCAGCAGCAGCCACACCGACTGCCCCATTCCCCACCACACTCGCCACCACCCCGGACACAGACCCGGGGAGTCAACCTCTCCTCCCTCATCCCCATTCCCCCACCCCTGCCTCACAACCTGGACCCCCCTCCCCTCCCACACACCCTTCTGTCAACCGCTCCCTCCACATCGGACTGCAAAATGTCCGCTCCCTCTGCAACAAGGCCCTGGTCATCAACGATCTCATCCTTGATGAGAACGTTGATATCATGGCCTTAACAGAAACCTGGCTCACCCCAGGCGACACCTTCCCCCTCACGGAGGCCACGCCACCCGGCTACACCTCCCACCACATCCCCCGCCCCAACCGCCGTGGCGGTGGTGTTGCCCTTATCTCAAGGACACCACTTGCCCTATCCCCCTACTCCACTGGCTCTTTCCCCTCCTTTGAGCACCTCACCCTCTCCCACCCCTCATTCCTCTCCCTTAAAATCCTCCTCCTCTACCGGCCCCCTAAAACCTCTCCCACCTTCATCTCTGACATTTCAACACTCCTCACATCTCTTTGCCTCTGCTCTGATCGCCTCATCATCCTGGGCGACTTTAACCTACACTTCACCCCCTCCTGCTCCATCTCCACAGACTTCTCTTCCCTGCTCTCCTCACTCAACCTCTCCTTACACATAAACTCCCCCACTCACAGTCACGGCCACCCACTCGATTTGGTGATCACCCGGGGCCTCAGTGTCTCGGATGTCACTATTACCGACAAGGCCATCTCTGACCACTACTTCATCTCCTTCACCACCTCCACCCCCCTCCCCACCTCCACCAGACCCACCACCATCTTCTACCGCCCTTGGAAGAAGTTACCCCCACAATCCCTAACCGATGCCTTGGAGTCCTCTGAACTCCTCTCCCTCTGGCCTTCAACCCTCACCGACCCCTCTTCTCCTCTCTCCCTCCTCCACAATACCCTCTCCTCCACACTCGATACTCTTGCCCCCATCACTTCCCGCACTGTCTCCTACTCCCGCTCCTCCCCCTGGTACACCACCCACCTCCGCTCACTGAAAAGCCAGGTGCGGGCTGCTGAACGCACCTGTGTCAAATCTGGCCTAACGGTCCACCGACAAATCTGGCTGGACCTCCTCAAAATTTACCGCTCCACTCTAGCCTCGGCCAAGTCGTCCTTCTACTCCAGGATAATCCTGGAGGCGAAGAACAACCCCAGGCTACTGTTTTCCACCACAACCCGACTCCTCCGTCCCCCCCGCCACCCCGCGCAGGTCATCTCCTCCAACCTTCACTGCGAGGAGATGCTGGATTTCCTTGAATCCAAGATCAAGGGAATCCGCTCCGCGGTCACTTCCCCTCCAACTTCCACCCACCACCCACCCCTTCCCTCCCACACTCCGACTCCTACCCATCCTCCCCTACACACCTTCGTACCCGTTTCCCCACCCTCTGTCACTGAACTCATCCTATCCCTAAAACCAACCACCTGCTCCCTTGACCCCATCCCCACTCCACTCCTTATCTCCCAGCTCCACTTTCTTGCCCCACATATCACTGACATCATCAACCTGTCCCTCTCCTCTGGCTCTGTCCCCATTCCATTAAAAACTGCCATCATCACGCCCACCCTGAAAAAACCCTCCCTTGATGCGTCGCAGCTATCAAGCTACCGGCCCATCTCCAACCTCCCCTTTCTCTCCAAGGTCTTGGAAAGAGTTGTCGCCTCCCAACTGCGCTCTTTCCTTTCCACCCATTCTCTTTTTGAACCCCTTCAGTCAGGTTTCCGTGCTGCTCATAGCACAGAAACTGCCCTGGTCAAGGTCACCAATGATATCCTGACCATCTGTGACCAGGGCTCCCTCTGTCTCCTCGTCCTCCTCGACCTATCGGCAGCATTCGATACGGTCGACCACGCTATCCTACTCCACCGCTTGTCCTCCCACCTCAACCTTCAAGGCACTGTCCTTGAATGGTTTAGGTCGTACCTTTCTCACCGTCTTCACTTTGTCTCAACGAATGGCTTCTCCTCCACCCCCCGTACTGTCTCATGTGGTGTCCCTCAGGGCTCTGTCCTCGGTCCCCTCCTCTTCACCCTCTATATGCTCCCCCTCGGTGACATCATCCGCAGACATGGAGTTAACTTCCACATGTATGCGGATGACACCCAACTCTACCTTTCCTCCTCTACTCTCAACTCCACGACCACCGATGTCCTGACAGCCTGCCTGTCCGACATCGAGTCCTGGACGAGAGACAACTTTCTTCAGCTCAACGTGCGAAAAACCGAGGCCCTCCTGATTGGCTCACGTCAGCGCCTCCGCACCTCAGGCGCTGACACCATCAGCATCCAAGGCTGCACTCTCCACCTCTCAAAGCCAGTCAGGAACCTCGGCGTTTTGTTCGACCCTGAGCTGTCCTTTCTCCCTCACATCCGCACCACAACTGGCACCGCCTTCCATCACCTCCGGAATATCGCCAGACTACGGCACTACCTCACCCCTCACGCTGCTGAAACCCTGGTTCACGCCTTTGTCACCTCAAGGCTGGACTATGGGAACTCTCTCCTCGCCGGCCTTCCCGCCACCTCCCTCCACAAGCTGCAGGTCATTCAGAACTCTGCAGCTCGTGTACTGTCCCGCACCAGGCTTCGGGACCACATCACTCCCACCCTCGCTCGCCTCCACTGGCTCCCCATCCCCCAGAGGATTGATTTCAAGATCCTCATCCTCACCTACAAGGCCATTCACGGCCTTGCTCCCTCCTACCTCTCCAACCTACTATCCCCCTACCTACCTGCCCGTACCCTCCGTTCCTCTGGCTCCGGTCTGCTCCACGTCCCCCGCCCCAACCGCCCTACCATCGGTGGTCGGGCCTTCAGCCTCTCAGCCCCAGGCTCTGGAACTCCATCCCCCAGTGCCTTCGCCGCTTCCTCCCTTTCCTCCTTCAAGGCCGGTCTCAAAACCTTTCTCTTTGACCGTGCCTTCAGCTCCCCTCTCGACTCTCTTCCCCTCCTCGCTCCCTCCCTTCCCTCCCCTCACCCTGACCATTTCCCCCCTCCTTGCTCCCTCCCTTCCCTCACCCTGACCATTTCCCCCTGCTCGGGTCATGACCCAACTGTGCAGCGCCTTGGGACGTCCTCCTGACGTGAAAGGCGCTTTATAAATGGAATCTTGTTGTTGTTGTTGTTGTAGGTGGGTGTCCGCTGAGTGGGGGAAGCGGGCAGGTCGGGAGGGTGTGTGGAGGTCACGGAGGTAGGGTGGGGACGAGACTCTGGAGGGATGTAAGGGTGAGATGGAGGGACTTGATGTGTTTGCCAATGTCTAATCCATCCTCTCTCTGTGTTATTGATAGCCGGAGCTGACAGCTCGCCTGAGACTCAGGTAAGAACATTGAGACACCACAGATTGGTTCAGGACATTGGTTAGGGCACAGATAGAGAGAGAGAGAGGACTGTGTTCAGCTCCTGATCTCTCCCCATTACAGCCACCATCAGAGCCAGGGAGAGGGGACAGTGGAGGTTCACTGGATTGAGGTTGGAGATGGATGGAGAATTGGGGGAGTTGGGGAATGGATTGAGGTGTGAGAGAAAGATGGATAAAGACTTGATGAGTCAGGGGATGGATTGGGGTGAGAGATGGAGATCGATAGGGATTTCAAACGCAGGCTGACACCATGACCAACTCTTGTCTCTCCCCATTACAGAGGACAACAGTGGAGGATGTTAGGCTCTCACCCTCTTTTCTCTTGTCTCTAAACCCACACAGGACAATGGAGCCACACAGAGCTCAATCCCTCTGGATACCCTGAGGAACCCTCCCTCGGTCGCCTCCAGCGATCGAGATCAGGGCATCTGAGTTACCCTTCAATTCCCCAAAGTGTGTTGTCCGCCACAAAAACACATCAACACACAAAGCGCTTCCTTGTTGCACTTTCACAGATACAGTGGAAGCCCTTCAGAGCCATTGGAGGGGAAACGGGAGCAATTCACAGCCACTTGTGGAGCCACTTGTGACGTTCCACCCAATCACAAGCAGCTCCAGGCTTGTCAATCAATTACTATTTGACTCCTCCCATTCCCGCCCTTGGTTCTTCCGTTTCGTCTGCTCCCCCCCCACCCCCAAACACACCCACACCCACACACACACCAGCACCCACCCACACACACACCAGCACCCACACACACCCACCCACACACCAGCACCCACTCACACACCAACACCCACCCTCACAAACACCCACACACACAACCTCACACACACCAACTCCACCACACACCGACTCCCACCCACACCGACACCCACCCACACCGACACCAACCCACACCAACACGCACCCACACACCAGTACAGACACACACCGACGCCCACCCACACCGACACCCACCCACACCGACACCAACCCACACCAACATCCACAGAATCCTAGTAAGAGACGCTGAGCTCGGCAGGAGTACACTGGATTGCGACCCATGGTCAGGGAAGATAAGAATAGCTGGATCGGGCGGATGGATGGGAGGCCATCTGCGCTTACAAGGGCAAGTGACCTACGGGCAAGAGAGACAGGAACCTGGGCTAATTGGACCAGGAGAATGGATGGGAGGCAACTGTGTGGCAGGGATACAAAATGAGCCATTCAAACTGAGGAAAAGCTTAAAGTCAGGAGGTCACATGGACAGAGTTAGAAAGAAGGACAGAAACTTCAGGGACATGGAGTCAGGGGGTTTGGTCGGACTGGATAAGATGGAATAGGAGGAGGATTGTTCTTTTGCAGAAGATACCACTCGCTGGTACAAGGAGAACCAACGTGAAGACAGGGAAAGAATGCCCGGGAAAGGGCAGAGAGTGGGAAAGAAGTCATGGGAAGAAAGGAGATAGAACACAGATGGCTGGCGAGAAAGGGTATAAGGAACGGTAGCCAAAGCTTAGACGAATTCGAGCCTCTGAGGAGAGGAAGGGGACGGACCTCTACAGAGAGGAAGAGGAGCGGCTTTGAGGGAAAGAGGACAAGTCCAGCTCTCGCCGGAGTGGAGCACAAAGAGACGAGCCAGAGACATTCACAGCCAGAAGCGCACCAGAGCCAGTGATTAACCTCTGTCCCAGCCTTAGACCTTGGTCACGATTTCCTGCCCACTGGGCAGTGTCTCTCCCACTGACCAAAACACGCACCCAACGTACATACACAACAGTTAGAGATGATTCAGCACATCTCAGATATCACATCGGTCCTTTTGATATGTTTAGGATTTTAGTATTGAGTGGATATTGTTAAGATAGAGCTTCAGTTGTCAGTGAAGCGCGAGGAGTAATGATGACGTGTCGGGTGTAATGTGAAGCTGATCCTTGTGCGGTTTTATAATCACCAATAAAACATTTTAATGATATCCGGACAAACGCAATTTGACATCTCTCTCCTCTTTCACTTCTCTCTAAACCCTCCATCTCTTCCCACACTCTTCTCTCTCTCTCCCTTTTACCTCTCTCTCTCTCCCTCCCTCTCCCTCCATGTTTCCTCTTACTTTCACTCTCTCTCCTTTCTCTTTCACTCTCTCCTCTTTCTCCTTTCTCTCTCCTTTTCTCTCCTCTCTTTTTTCTTTCTCTCCTTTTCTCTGGCACACTTTCTCTTCTCTATTTTTCTCTCGCCTCTCTTTCACTTTCCCTCTCTCTCCTCCTTCTCTTTGTCCCCCTTCTTCCTCCTTCTCTCCCCTGCCTCTCACTGTCTTCCCTCTGTCTCTTTCTCTTTCTCCTCCCTTGTGCTCCTTCTCTCCCCTTCCTCTCTCCTTCATTCCCCTCCCTGTCTCCTTCTCTCCCCTCCCTCTCCTTTCCTCTATCTGCTTCACTCCCTCACTCTCTCTACATCCCTGTACAAAAAGGGGAAGGGATATAAACCCAGGAACTACGCAATCCATCCCTTGACTCCCCCAAGTCTCTATCCATCTCCCTCTCACACATCAATCAACCTCCTTATTCCCTTATGGAGAGTGTGAGGATGGATTGAGGGTGAGAGGGAGATGGATGGAGACTCCAGGACAAAGCAGGCGAACGAGAGGGAAGGAGAGAGAAAGGGCAGAAAATAATTACTTCAGAGTGAAAAAAAAGGTCATTTTGCAACAGGAAAGTGACAGAAACCACATTGTGAAATGTTTTTCTGGTCTCCCATTGGCCCCCGAACCTGTTCAGGTCACAACTCTGAGGCTTCTCATTTCCTGGTGTGAGCGCTGTTCACCAGTGGTCAACTGTGTCCCTCTGTGTCTCAGACTCTGTGTCCCTGTGAGTGTCTCTGTTTCCCTGAACCTCAATCTCTCTGTCTCTCTGTGTCATAGTCTCTGTGCCTCAGTCCCTGTGTCTCTCTGTCTCTCAGTCTCCGTATCTCAGTCCCTGTGTCTCTCTGTCTCTCAGTCTCTGTATCTCAGTCCCTGTGTCTCTCTATCTCTCAGTCTCTGTATCTCAGTCCCTGTGTCCCACTGTGTCCTGTAAAAAGGGAGTCCTCCCACAGGAGTCCTCACAGATGAGTATAAATAAAGATGAAATGTCCGTCTGTGTATCAATTTACATTCCATATTGGATCCTTCGGTTGTAAGTGAAGCTGCAATGGCTACATCTCGTTATTGCATCAAATTAATATCAGTATATTATATAATTAAATATTATCAGTAATTTTATTGTATTATTATATTGATATATAACATATTGATAGAAGATAGAAAGGGAAGAAAATGATTACTTCAGAGAGAAAAACAGACAGTAATTTTGCAACAGGAAAGTGACAGAAACCGCATTGCGAAATGTTTTTCTGGTCTCCCATTGGCCCCCGAACCTGTTCAGGTCACAACTCTGAGTCTTCTCATTTCCTGGTGTGAGCGGTGTTCACCAGTGGTCAACTCTGTTCCTCTGTGTCTCAGACTCACTATGTTCCTGTGACCCTCTGTCTCTGTCTCTGTGGCTGTATCTCTGAGCCTCAATCTCTCTGTGTCCCTGTGACTCTCTGTCTCAGTCTCCGTCTCTCTGTGTCTCAGTCCCTGTGTCCCTCAGTCCCTCTGTATCTCAGTCCATCTGTATCTCAGTCCCTGTGTCTCTCTGTGTCTCAGTCCCTGTGTCTCTCTGTGTCACAGTCTCTGTATCTCAGTCCCTATGTCTCTCTGTCTGAGGGAGTGTTTCTCTCTGGTCTCTGTGGCTGTGGGGTCAGGGACACACACGGTACAGGAATAGTGTGGGTCAGGCTGTGGACCTGGGATGGACAGAGGCCGTGTCCTGCCCAGAGTCGGGCTCAGTCACTCCGTCATATCATTCTGCTGGATGTTCGTGCCTCTCTCTCTCCTGACTCCAGGTACGTGTCCACACACCTCACCTCTCCTCTCTCTGCCTTTCACCCCAGGGCCTAACCTGTGCTGTGTGTTGTGCTGCTTAACACAAGCTGCCAATTTGTGCCGTGTGATGTGCTAAGTCGATCACACGTTCAATACCACACGTAGTGGGGGCTTTGAGCTCACAGTCCAGACTAACACTCCAGCACAGCACTGGGGGGAGAGAGAGAGGGACAGAGAGAGAGAGAGAGAGCGCCGAATTGTCAGAGACATTAAACCTCACTCATTCCCCGTCTGTGCCTTGTTCAGGGCGGACATTAAAGATCTCTCTTTAGAAAAAGAGAAGTGAATTTCTCTCTCTGTCTCTCTCTCTCTCTCTCTCGGTGTCCTGTCTGACAGATAAAATGTCTCTCTCTCTTCGCGGCCGTTTGTGGGGTTGTCACTGTGCTTAAATGGGCTGCCGCATAACGCACAGTCACTACACTTTACAGTGTATCCCGTGAAGCGCTTTGAGACGTGGGGGTAGGAGGGTGACCAAAGGTACAGTCTAAAGGGAAGATCTTGAGACGGGCCTTGAAGGAGGCGAGGGAGGGGGCGAGGCGGAGGGGCTCCGGGATGGAGTTCCAGAGAGTGTGTGATGTGCTAATTATCACAAGATGTGGAGTTTGCGCCGTGTGCTGTGTGTTGGGTGAGGAATGTGTCTCAGTCTCTCTCACGTTTATCTCCTGTGTGAAGGCTCTGTGGGAAGTGCTGAGAGCGAGAGTTATGTGGTGTCTAACGGCTCCAGCGCTGTCTTACTGCCGTGCTCTCCTGAGGCTGGGACACAATTCACAGCCGCTGTTTGGGATTGGTACTCACTCTCAAGGAGCAACTCACAGAGACTGTGTGAGATCAGAGCCAACACTGAGTGTGACCCCCCACATCACAAGGGGGTGTCAGTGGCTGACTCCAACGCTTTGCAGACAGGGAATCTCTCCCTGTTCCTCACACCCACACTGAGCCAGGCTGGGGAGTATCACTGTGCTGTTTATAATGAACGAGAGATGGTGTATAGATCCATCGTCCACCTGACAGTGTTTAACGGTGAGTTACTGCACAGACCTGACTGATCTCTGTACATGTGTATCTCTCTCTCTCTCTCCCTCTGTGTGTCTCTGTCTCTAAGTCTCTCCATCAGTCTCTCCATCATCATTCCTTCCTTCCTTCCTTCCTTCCTTCCTTCCTTTCTTTCTCTCTCTCTTTCTCTCTCTCTCTCTAACATTCCCATTACATTGCAGTGAGTTGGACAGACCGGTGGCAGATACAGTTAAACGGAAGTCAGTGACTGTTGCTGCTGTGAGTGCTCCGGGAATATGTTTTAGTTAACGGTATTGACTGTGTGTCTCTGCGTCTGTCTCCTGTCTCTCCGCAGTGTCTGTGTCTGCCGATAGCTCTCTGACCCCGGGGGGCAGACTGGCTCTGACCTGTCACATCGCTCACAGTGTGACCCCAAACCCCAAACCCACAATACACACAAACGGCTCAATCACTTCGGGGAGAATTGAGGCGCAGTGGACACACGATGGGAATGTGATTATAAATGACAACCGTCACTCTCTGGATCTCAGAAGCTTAAACATCAGTAAACTTCAACACAGCGATTCTGGAATATATTGTTATGTTTTCAAGATAAAAGGTTCCACTTCGTCCTTCCAGATACTGAACATGATGATTCCATCAGGTGAGAGTTAGCGCACTCCAGTGATCACTCTCCCCTGTCTCTCCATCTCTCTCTTCCCTCGCTGCCTGTTTCTCCATCCCTCGCTCTCTCTCTTTCTCTGGTCTCTCTGTCTTTCTCCCTCTATCTCTCTGTCTCTCTCTCTGCATCTCTGAGGTGTTTAAAATGATAAAGCGTTTTGATAGGGTAGCGACAGAGAAACTATTTCCTCTGGTAGGAGGGGAATCCAGACCAAGGGGGGCATCGCCCCTAAAAGTCCTGGTGTGTCGATTGGGGGATCGCTTTCCGGGGGTTATAATCCCTTTAAAATAATAATAATAAAGTGGTCACTCAATCCATGACTGTTTTGACACCACTGTGCTCAATTGACTGCCGTGTTTCATCCAGAAAATATATAGTCAATTCACTTTACAGTATATCCTGTGAAGCTTGAAGACATGATAAAGCGCTGTATCAAATGCAAGGATGATTATTATTATAAATTAGAGCCAAGACCATTTAGGAGTGAAATCAGTGCCAGTGTTTCACCCAAATGGGAGAACATAAGAATTAGGAGCAGGAGTAGGCCATTCAGCCCCTCGAGCCTGCCCCGCCATTCAATAAGATCATGGCTGATCTATTGTAACTAAACCTACCCGCCTTATCCCCATATCCCTTAATCCCTTTATCCACAAGAAATCTATCAAGTGGAATCAAGTGGAGTGGAATTCTAGACTCTCTCTCTTACTCTCTCCGCCCCAAAAAGCTGTGGTTTGTGGCTGTGGATCCATTCACACTCTCCAGACTGAGGTGGAGAGATGGTTGTTAGGTCAGGGGATCAAGGGATATGGGGTAAAGGCGGGTAATTGGAGTTGAGGTACAGATCAGCCCTGATCTTCCTGAATGGCGGAACAGGCTCGAGGGGCTGAATCGCTTCATACTGTTCCTATGTACCTGTGATCCTATCTCAATCTCTATTCATCCATCCATTCATTCATCTATCTATGTCCAAGAGGGAGATGGACAGAGACTTAGGGAGTCAGGGGATGGATTGAGGTGTGAGAGGTGACAGATTGAGATTGAGTTTGCAGTGAAGAGCACTGAGGCTGATCCACTGTTTGAGAGGAACATGCTTCGATCAACGGACAACTTTCCAATTTTATTTTCCCTCAATTACAAAGGGGATGGGCACAGACTCAGGAAGTAAGATATAAATAATAATAATTAACAATCTGTAAAGTTCTGATCCTCCCGACTCTTCCCTCCACACACTGCAGATCATCCAGAAATCTGTCCTCTCCCGCACCTCAGGCTCTGTGACCCCATCACCTCCATCCTCGCTCGACTCCACTGACTCGCCAACACACAGAGGATATAGTTCAAAATCTTGGTCCTCACCTTCAAAGCCCTCCATGGCTTTGCTCCTCCCTATCTCTGTGACCACCTAACACCCTGTCAACCTGTCCGTTCTCTCCGCTCAGTGTGCTCTGGCCTGTTTTACGTCCCCCACTTGGCCCACCTCACCATAAGCACGTGAGCCTTCAGCCTTTCTGCCACCACCCTCTGGAACTCCATCCCACAGTCCCTCCGCGTCACCCACTCCCTCGCCTCCTTTAAGGTCTGTCTGAAGACTCCTCTTCGACCATGCCTTTCTATCCCGAGCCTCCCCATCCGCCATCCCCTCCTAATCCCAACCAACAACTCAGGTCCAAATCCCTGACTGTCCAGCGCCTTGGGACATCCTCCTGACATGAAAGGCTCTGTGTAAATGTCATTCGTTGTTGTTTTGAAGCAGAGGGAATTTTTCTCTGTCATCCAGCATCCTGCCCAACATTCCCCCAATTTAATGGCTCATTTGCCCACAAAATATGCACTTTACAGTATATTCTGTGAAGCGCTTTGAGATGTCTTGAAGACATAATAAGGCGCTGTATCAAATGCAAGGATTAATATTATTGTTTTAGTTCCTGATTTTCATTATTCTTTTGCAGAAAAAGACAAACAGAAGAAGATTATTATTATATCAGTGACAATCGGGTGTGTTCTGTTGATCATAATGTTGTTTGTCATCATTTACTACATGAAATTCAGGAAACAAGGTATGCATTGCTTTTATTTTGCTCAGCCGGGTGTCTGACACACACGGAAACCCGTCACCGTGTTCAGCCGGGTGTCTGACACACACGGAAACCCGTCACCGTGTTCAGCCGGGTGTCTGACACACACGGAAACCCGTCACCGTGTTCAGCCGGGTGTCTGACACACACGGAAACCCGTCACCGTGATCAGCCGGGTGTCTGACACACACGGAAACCCGTCACCGTGTTCAGCCGGGTGTCTGACACACACGGAAACCCGTCACCGTGTTCAGCCGGGTGTCTGACACACACCATGAAACCGATCACTCGGTGAGGGGATGGGGAGAGAGAAGGGAGCTTCTCTCTCCATGTCTCGTAGTCAACAGATAAATCAGCACATCACATGGAGCAAAATGTGTAACTTGTGATAATTAGCACATCCCACGGTGGAAAATGACACTCAGTTTCATTCACTGTGGAAGCATTGGCTAATACACCATCTCTCTGTTTGATTGCGAGGTGGGGCTGACAGCTCATCCGACCACAGCAACAATCAGGTAAGAACATTGAGACGCCATCCTCCAACCTCCCCACATCCACTGCCCCCATCATCCCATCCCTCGCCAACCTCCCCACATCCACTGTGCCCCATCACCCCATCCCTCGCCATCCTCCCCACATCCACTGTGCCCCATCACCCCATCCCTCGCCAACCTCTCCCCACATCCACTGTGCCCATCACCCCATCCCTCGCCAACCTCCCCACATCCACTGTTCCCCATCACCCCATCCCTCGCCAACCTCCCCACATCCACTGTGCCCCATCACCCCATCCCTCGCCATCCTCCCCACATCCACTGTGCCCCATCACCCCATCCCTCGCCAACCTCCCCACATCCACTGTGCCCCATCACCCCATCCCTCGCCAACCTCCCCACATCCACTGCCCCCCATCACCCCATCCCTCGCCAACCTCCCCACATCCACTGTGCCCCATCACCCCATCCCTCGCCAACCTCCCCACATCCACTACCCCCCATCACCCCATCCCTCGCCAGCCTCCCCACATACACTGTGCCTCATCACCCCAGCCCTCGCCAACCTCCCCACATCCACTGTGCCCCATCACCCCAGCCCTCGCCAACCTCCCCACATCCACTGTGCCCCATCACCCCATCCCTCGCCAACCTCCCCACATCCACTGTGCCCCAGCCCTCGCCAGCCTCCCCACATACACTGTGCCTCATCACCCCATCCCTCGCCAACCTCCCCACATCCACTGTCCCCTATCACCCCAGCCCTCGCCAACCTCCCCACATCCACTGTCCCCCTTCACCCCCGCCCTCGCCAGGCTCCACTGGCTCCCTATCACACACTAAGCTCTGTACCCCATCACCCCCGCCCTCGCCAGGCCCCACTGTCAGCAAACTGATCAATGTCAAAACCTTCACACTTGTTTTCAGATCCCTTCATGCTCTGGCACCTCCCTATCTCTCCAACCTTATTTACCTCAATCACCTCCTGACTCCCCCAAGTCCCTATCCATCTCCCTCTCCACTTTACAATGTGTCCTGTGAAGCGCTTTGAGGTGTCTCGAAGACGTGATAAGGTGCTATAGCAAATGCAAGGATGATTATATTATGATTATTGTGTTTGATCTCTAAACAGGACAACCCCGTGGTTTATGCTTCATTTAACCTGAATGCTTTGAGCCAAGGTCCCTCAAGAGCCTTGACTGACGATCAAAACGTCGTCTATGCAGATGTTCAGAAAATCTAACAAGAGCTGGCTACGATCTGCCCTGCACACCCCTCCTCATTGCAAATGGTTTGTCTTAGTGTCGGCCATTTTGTTTCAGAGGGAGAATTCAGATTGCTAAATTTCACCTCTTCCTCTTGGCTCCCGGTTCTTGTTTTTGTTAAATATTCATTCCCGGAGGTGGGTGAATCCTATGAAGTGCTTTGCTCCCCCTTTCACACCTCCTCCTCCAAATAGCTCTAAAATTAACTAACCCAGTTTACTGTTAAAATAAGTCAATATTTTTGTTGGGTTGAGAGGTTTATACACCGTCCCCTGGGCTGATCAACTGTAAAGAGTAAAAATTAACCTAAACTAATCCTCAATTCACCAGAAATTTGTGTTCCAAAAATCTCTCTCTTCGGAGGTAAACAAAATGGCCACTACTAGGAGCTACAACAGGGAGGTAGCACTTATTTGAAGGGGTGTTTGCCTCCCTGGTGAACAATGAAACAAAATACCTCTCAGATTTCCGATTGTTTGTGCTCCAAAATTCTCCTCCCACAGAAGAAAGCATAATGGCTGCCACTGGAAGCTGGGAAATGGAGAGTGGGGGAACAACATCAACAACTTGCTTTTATATAGTGCCCCCACATATATATATATAGCACCCGGGGTAGCGTCCCAGAGCACGTGACAGTGACGCCTTGCTCTGAGAGATATCACTTGCTCACAGCTCAACACGAACAGCCACACACACACGCTCACATATACACACACTCACAGAGAGACACATACACTCCTATATAAATCACAGTGCTTTTTGTAATTGTCAATAAATTTCATTTAAAAAATGTTCGATATGAATTGATAAAAATTTTTTTGATCAGCCGGGTATCTGACACACACACAGAAACCCATGAGGGTGTGTGAGAGAGAGTGAGAAAGAGTGTGAGTGAGTGTGTGAGTGTGTGTGAGTGTGTGTGACTGTGAGTGAGAGTGTATGAGTTACATAGAATGTGTGAGAAAGTGAGTGAGTGAGTGAGTGAGAGAGTGTGCGAACAAAAGAAATAGCAGAAGACGATATTAAACCGCGACAACAACAACAAAATTCAATTTTTAAAGCCCCGAGTCCTCCCACTGTGTCCTCCAAAAAGGAGTCCTCCCACAGGAGTCCTCCCAGATGAGTATAAAGATGAAATGTCCGTCTGTGTGTCAATTTACATTCTATATTGGATCCTTTGGTTGCAAGCGAAGCTGCAATGGGTACAGCTCGTTATTGCATCAAATTAATATAAGTATATTATATATAATGTAAACGTTATCAGTATTTTTAATATTATATTGATATATAATATATTGATATTCATAATAGTTATCATGGCACGGACAGGGAGGGGAGTGAATGAGGTTCAGGTGAAACACTCCGTGAGGCAGAGAAACAGAGAGACACAGAGAGCGGAGAGAGACACAGACACAGAGAGAAAGTGACAGAGACAGAGAAAGCAGAGAGAGACAGAGAGACACAGAAAGCGGAGAGAGACAGAGACACATAGAGAGACAGAGAGTGGAGAGAGACAGAGACACACAGAGAGACAGAGAGACACAGAGAGACAGAGAGATACAGAGAGCGGAGAGAGACAGAGACACACAGAGAGACAGAGAGACACAGAGAGCGGAGAGAGACAGAGACACACAGAGAGACAGAGAGACACAGAGAGCGGAGAGAGACAGAGACACACAGAGAGACAGAGAGAGACAGAGAGACACAGAGAACGGAGAGAGACAGAGACACACAGAGACACAGAGAGAGAGAGACGGGGACAGCAGAGACAGAGAGTGACACAGAGATCAGAGAGAGGCACAGAGGGACAGTCAGAGACAGAGACAGAGAGAAACACAGAGACAAGGGTGAAACCTTCCTCCGGGTAGAGGGTTTCATGACCTGTTTTGTCCTCGAGTCCCCAATCCACACCCTTATTTCCTTATACGGTGTCGGTGAATGGATGGGGACGTGACAGGGAGATGGATGGAGACGGGGGGGGGGGGGGGAGTCAGGGGATGGACTGAGGCGACAGGTGGAGGTAGACAGCCATTGAGACGGGAAAAGGGGACCAATGCACAGCCACCTGTGGAGCCACTCGAGATTGGACGGGCGTTCCACCCAATCACAAGCAGCTCCAGGCCTTGTCACTCGATCGCCATTTGACTCCTCCCTGCCCCGCCCTGGTTTCTTCCCCCGGTCCTCCGGCTGTGTGTCTGTGGAGTAAGGAAACTTGCCTAAGGTTTCGCCCTGACCCGACCCCGCACTGGAATTCGAACCCGGGTCCTCTCGCTCGCGAGGGCGAGGGGTCTAACCACACGCACACGCCCCCCACACACACCCACACACGCGCCACACGCTGTCACACACGCGCCACACGCGTGTACCCACATAAACAAACAGATATTGTTTGTGGCTCTCACCGTGTTCGTCATCGCGGGCGTGAAGCTGTGGTCACTTTCCACCCAACCCGCCTCTCTCTCTCTCTCTCTCGCTCTCCCTTCTCTCTCGCTCCTCCCTCTCTCTTCTCTCCCTCTCTCTTCTCTCCCTCTCTCTTCTCTCCCTGTCACATCCTCCTCTCTCTCTCCCTCTTGTGTTCTCCACGTCTCCTCTTTCTCTCACTCTCTCTTTTTCTCTCTCTCCATTTCACTCTCCTCTCCTTTCCTATCTCGCTCGTTTCACTCCCCCTCTCCCTCCCTCCCTCTCCCCATCTCCCTTTCTCCTTCTCCCACATCTCTCTCCCCTTTGCTCTCCCCTTTCTCTCCCTCCCTCCTTCTCCCACATCCCTCTCTCTCCCCTTCGCTCTCATCCCTCTATTCCTTTCTCTCTCAACCCCCCTCTCCTCTCTTTCTCCTGCCCCCTTCTTGCTCCTTCCCTCCCTCGCTCTCTCTCTTCCTTTTCTCTCACCTCTCTCTCTCTCCGTCCCTCCCTCTCTCTCTCACCCACTCTCTTTCTCCTCCCCCTTCCCTCTCCTTCCCTCCCTCTCTCTTCCTTTCTCTCTCTCTCCTTCTCTCTCTCCTCTCCCTCCTTCCCCTCCCTTGCTCTCTCTCTCACCCTCTCTCTTTCTCTCTCCTCTCCTTCCCTCACGCTCTCTCTTTCTCCCCTTCTCTCTTCCTTTCTCTCTCCTCTCCCTCCTTCCCTCCCTCCCTCCCTCTCTCTTTCTTCCCCTCTCTCTTCCTTTCTCTTTCCCCCTCTCTCCTTCTCTCTCTCTCTCTCTCTCCTCTCCCTCCTTCCCTTGCTCTCTCCCTCTCTCTTCCTTTCTCTCTCACCCCCTCTCCTTCTCTCCTTCTCTCTATCCTCTCCCTCCTTCCCTCCCTCGCGCTCTCTCTCTCTCCCCCTGTCTCTTTCCCCCTCTCTCCTTCTCTCTCTCTCCTCTCCCTCCTTCCCTCGCTCGCTCTCTCTCTTCCTTTCTCTCACCCCCTCTCTTTCTCTCTCTCCTCTCCCTCCTTCCCTCCCTCGCTCTCTCTCACCCCCTCTCTCTCTTTCTCTCCTCTCCCTCCTTCCCTCCCTCCCGCCCCCGCGCGCGCCTGCGCACTTCCTTCGTCCACCAACCGTCACTTTTTCCCGCGTGACTTCTCTCCTCGCGCCTCGTGTTTTCCCGCCGCCCATCGCGCATGCGCACTTTCTCCTCCCTCCGCACCTCCCTGTCACGTGCTCGCTTTCCCGCCAAGCCCCGAACCCCGCCCCCTCTCCCCCCACCCCCGCACCGCGCTGTCACGTGCTGGCTTTCCCGCCATGCCCCGAACTCCGCCCTCCCGCACCGCGCTGTCACGTGCGCACGTTCCCCTCCAAGCCCCGCCTTGGCTGGAGCCCCGCCCCCAGCGCACGCGAGCTCTCTCGCGGCCGAGGTGACGGTTGGTCCCCCCCCCCACCCCGGTCCCGTGCGCGTGCGCGTCACTGCTCCCCGCCCGTCTTATCCACACGACGTCCGGAGAGAGTGAGTGAGAAAGTGTGAGAGAGAGAAAGTGTGAGAGAAAGAGCGAGAGTGTGAGAGAGAGAGTGTGAGAGAGAGTGTGAGAGAAAGAGAGTGTGTGAGAGAAATAGAGAGTGTGAGAGAGTGTGAGAGAGAGTGTGATAAAGAGAGAGAGTGTGAGAGAGAGAGTGAAAGAGAGAGAGTGTGAGAGAAAGAGAGTGTGTGAGAGAAATAGAGTGTGAGAGAGTGTGAGAGAGAGTGTGATAAAGAGAGAGAGTGTGAGAGAGAGAGTGAAAGAGAGAGAGTGTGAGAGAAAGAGTGTGTGAGAGAAAGGGAGAGAGTGAGAGTGTGAGAAAGAGTGTGAGAGAGTGTGAGAGAAAGAGAGTGTGTGAGAGAAAGAGTGTGTGAGAGAAAGGGAGAGAGTGAGAGTGTGAGAAAGAGTGTGAGAGAATGTGAGAGAAAGAGAGTGTGTGAGAGAAAGAGAGAGTGAGAGAGTGTGAGAGAGAGTGTGATAAAGAGAGAGAGTTTGAGAGAGAGAGTGAAAGAGAGAGAGAGTGTGAGCGAAAGAGAGTGTGTGAGAGAAAGGGAGAGAGTGAGAGTATGAGAAAGAGAGTGAGAGAGAGAGTGAGAGAAAGAGAGAGAGTGTGTGAGAGAGAGTGTGTGTGAGAGAAAGTGTGAGAGAAAGAGAGTGTGTGAGAGAAAGAGAGTGTGTGAGAGAAAGAGTGTGTGAGAGAAGGGGAGAGAGTGTGAGAAAGAGAGTGTGAGAGAGAGAGTGTGAGAGAAAGAGAGTGTGAGACAAAGAGAGTGAGAGAGTGTGAGAGAGAGTGTGATAAAGAGAGAGTGTGAGAGAGAGAGTGTGAGAGAAAGAGAGTGTGTGAGAGAAAGGGAGAGAGTGAGAGTGTGAGAAAGAGAGTGAGAGAGAGAGTGAGAGAAAAAGAGAGAGTGTGTGAGAGAAAGTGTGAGAGAACGAGAGTGTGTGAGAGAAAGAGAGAGTGAGAGAGTGTGAGAGAGAGTGTGAGAGAGAGAATGTGTGAGAGAAAGAGAGAGAGTGAGAGAGTGAGAGAGAGTGTGTGAGAAAGAGAGTGTGAGAGAGTGTGTGAGAGAAAGAGAGTGTGAGAGAGAAAGTGTGAGAGAACGAGAGTGTGTGAGAGAAAGAAAGAGTGAGAGTGTGAGAAAGAGAGTGTGAGAGAGAAAGTGTGAGAGAACGAGAGTGTGTGAGAGAAAGAGAGAGTGTGAGAAAGAGAGAGTGTGAGAGAGAGAATGTGTGAGAGAAAGAGAGAGTGTGTGAGAATGAGAAAGAGAGAGAGAGAGAGAGAGAGAGAGAAAGTGTGAGAGTGTGAGAGAGAGAGAGTGTGAGAGAGAGTGTGTGAGAAAGAGAGAGTGTGAGAGAGAGTGTGAGAGAAACAGAGATAGTGTGAGAGAGAGTGAGAGAATGAGACTGTGTGAGAGAAAAAGAGAGAGAGTGTGAGAGAGAGTATGAAAGAGTGTATATACAAAACACACACACAGACAGACAGAGACACAGAGAGAGACACACAGAGAGAGAGACACAGAGAGAGACACAGAGAGAGAGAGACACAGACAGAGAGACACAGACAGAGACACAGAGAGAGAGATAGTAAGTTTAATGTCGGAGACATTAAACTTGATCTGTGACAATGGCTGATCACGGTGACGGCGCAAAGCATTCAGGTTAAACAAAGCGTAAACCGGGGGGGTTGTCCTGTTTAGAGATCAAACAAAATAATAATAATATAACTATCTTTGCATTTGCTATAGCACCTTATCACGTCTTCGAGATGTCTCAACGGGCTTCAAAGAATGCATTGTAGAATGGAGAGACTGTGTATTTTGTGGGCAGCCAATTGTGCACAGCATTGTCCCACAGACAGTCGTGGACTGAAGTGACAGATTTATTTATTTTTTATTGAAGGGATTATCAAGCCCCAGAAAGCGATCCACCAATCAACTAACAACCAGGTTCGGACTGACTGCGAGGTAAGTGTCTCAGGAACATGCATTTATACAGCGGCCCATCACATAGGGCAATGTCTCAGAGCACTTGACAGTGGCATAGCACGATGCCGAGCTGGGGGGAGGGAGAGGGGAGGTGACGGTAGGCATGGCCGACGAGGAAGATGGGGAAGGATTGGGCCAGGAGTAAGAATTGAGGGAGAGAGATTTGGGCGTAGTGGCTGATAGCACAGCCGCCAGTGATGGAAGGAGTGCACATGGGTGGCTGGGTGGTTGGATGGATGGAGAGTGAGATAGGAGCATAGGAACAGGAGGAGGCCATTCAGCCCCTCCAGCCTGTTCTGCCATTCTATTAGATCATGGCTGATTTGTACTTTAACTCCAATTACCCGCCTTTGCCCCATATGTCTTGATACCCTGACTTAACAAACATTTCTCCATCTCCATCTCAATGTTGACAACGTGAATAGATCCACAGCCATAATTCACAGTCTTTTGGGGGAGAGAGAGAGTTCCAGATTTCCACTTCACTCTGGATGAACAACTGCCCCTAAATTCACCCATAAAGAGCCTGGCTCTTATTTTAAGATGATGCCCCTAGTTTTGGATTCCCCCACCAGAGGAAACAGTTTCTCTACAGCTACCCTATAAAACACATCAGAGATGCAGAGAGAGAGAGACACAGACAGCGAGAGGAAAACCAAGAGAGATGGAGAAACAGACAGACAGAGTGACATAGAGAGACTTGGGGGTGTCAGGGGATGGAGGGAAATACAGAGAGGGGAGAGCGATCACTGGGGAGGGGAGCTAACTCTCACCTGATGGAATCGTCATGTTCAGTATCTGGAAGGACGAGGTGGAACCTTTTATCTTGAAAACATAACAATATATTCCAGAATCGCTGTGTTGAAGTTTCCTGATGTTTAAGCTTCTGAGATCCAGAGAGTGACGGTTGTCATTTATAATCACATTCCTATCGTGTGTCCACTGTACCTCGATTCTCCCCAAAGTGATAGAGCCGTTTGTGTGAGAGAGAGAGAGAGAGAGAGAAAGAAAGAAAGAAAGAAAGAAAGAAAGAAAGAAAGAAAGAAAGAAAGAAAAACTGATAGAGAGAGAGATTGTGAGAAAGAATGAAAGAGAATCGGAGACAGAGAGAGACAGAGATAAAAAGAGGGAGAGAGATACAACAACAACAAGAAGATTCCATTTATTGAGCGCCTTTCACGTCGGGAGGACGTCCCAAGGCGCTGTACAGTTGGATCAGGACCCGAGCATTGGGGGGAAATGGTCAGGGTGGGGGTAGGGAAGGGAGCGAGCGAGGAGGGGGGGAGATGGTCAGGGTGAGGGGAGGGAAGGGAGGGAGCGAGGAGGGGGTGGAGAGCCGAGAGTGGAGCTGAAGGTACGGTCAAAGAGAAAGGCCTTGAGACCGGCCTTGAAGGAGGAAAGGGAGGAAGCGGCGAAGGCACTGGAGATGGAGTTCCAGAGCCTCGGGGCTGAGAGGCTGAAGGCCACCGATGGTCGGGCGGTTGGGGCGGGGGATGTGGAGCAGACCGGAGCCAGAGGGACGGAGGGTACGGGCAGGTAGGTAGGGGATACACACGTACAGTAATCAGTCAGGTCTGTGCATTAACTCACCGTTAAACAGCGTCAACTGCTTCCTCCCTTTCCTCCTTCAAGGCCGGTCTCAAGACCTTTCTCTTCGACCGTGCCTTCAGCTCCACTCTCGACTCTCTACCCCCTCCTCGCTCCCTCCCTTCCCTCACCCCACCCTGACCATCTCCCCCCTGCTCGGGTCCTGACCCAACTGTCCAGCGCTTTGGAACGTCCTCCCGATGTGAAAGGCGCTCTATAAATGAAATCTTGTTGTTGTTGTTCACGGGATACACTGTAAAGTGTAGAGACTATGTGTTACGCGGCAGCCCATTTGAGCACAGTGACAACCCCACAAACAGCCGTAAAGAGAGAGAGACATTTTATCTGTCGGACAGGACTTCTCCTTTCTCTGACAGAGCAATTGATCTTTATCTTCCAACGCACAGACGGGGAATGGGTGAGGTTTAATGTCTCTGACAATGCGGCGCTCTCTCTCTGTCTCTCTCTCTCTCTCTCTCTCAGTCTCCCTCCTCTCTCTCTCTCTTTGTCTCTCTCTCTCTCTCCCCCCAGCGCTGTGCTGCAGTGTTAGCCTGGACTGTGAGCTCAAAGCCCCTCCTACGCGTGTGTGTGCGTGTGGTATTGAACCCACAACCTTCCGACTCAGAGGTGAGAGTGCTTGTGATCGACTGATCCAGGGTAAATATTTAGCACATCACATGGCACAAATTGGCAGCTTGTGCTAAGCAGCACAACACACAGCACAGGTTCGGCCCTGGGGTGAAAGGCAGAGAGAGGAGAGGTGAGGCGTGTGGACACGGACCTGGAGTCAGGAGAGAGAGAGGCACGAACATCCAGCAGAGTGATATGACGGAGTGACTGAGCCCGACTCTGGGCAGGACACGGCCTCTGTCCATCCCAGGTCCACAGCCTGACCCACACTATTCCTGTACCGTGTGTGTCCCTGACCCCACAGCCACAGAGACCAGAGAGAAACACTCCCTCAGACAGAGAGAGACACAGGGACTGAGATACAGAGACTGTGACACAGAGAGACACAGGGACTGAGATACAGAGGGACTGAGGCACAGAGAGATACAGAGACACAGAGCCTGAGACACAGAAGGACAGAGTTGACCACTGGTGAACAGCGCTCACACCAGGAAATGAGAAGCCTCAGAGTTGTGACCTGAACAGGTTCGGGGGCCAATGGGAGACCAGAAAAACATTTCACAATGTGGTTTCTGTCACTTTCCTGTTGCAAAATTACCTTTTTTTTCTCTCTGAAGTAATTATTTTCTGCCCTTTCTCTCTCCTTCCCACTCGTTCGCCTGCTTTGTCCTGGAGTCTCCATCCATCTCCCTCTCACCCCTCAATCTACCCTCTCACTCCCCAAGTCTCTGTCCATCTCCCCATCACCCCTCAATCCATCCTCACACTCCCGATAAGGGAATAAGGGGGTTGATTGATGTTTGAGAGGAGATAGATAGAGACTTGGGAGAGTAAAGGGATGGATTGCGTAGTTCCTGGGTTTATATCCCTTCCCTTTTTTGTACAGGGATGTAGAGAGAGTGAGGGAGCGAAGCAGACAGTGGAAAGGAGAGGGAGGGGAGAGAAGGAGAGGGGAATGAAGGAGAGAGGGAGCGGAGAGATGGAGAGAGGAAGGGGAGAGAAGGAGGAAGAAGGAGGAAAAAGAGAAGGAGAGAGAGGGAGGAGAGAGAGAGGAGAGAGAAGGAAAGTGAAAGAGAGGCGAGAGAAAAATAGAAGAGAAAGTGAGACAGAGAAAAGGAGAGAAAGAAAAAAGAAGAGAGGAGAGAAAAGGAGAGAGAAAGGAGAAAGAGGAGAGAGTGAGAGAGAAAGGAAAGAGAGTGAAAGTAAGAGGAAACATGGAGGGAGACGGAGGGAGAGAGAGAGAGAGATAAAAGGGAGAGAGAGAAGAGAGAGAGAAGAGAGTGAGGGTTGAAAGAGAAGTGAGAGAGAGAGAGAGAGAGAGTGAGGAGAGAGTGAAGGGAGAGATGTCAAATTGCGTTTGTCCGGATATCATTGAAATGTTTTATTGGTGATTATAAAACCGCACAAGGATCAGCTTCACATTACACCCGACACGTCATCATTACTCCTCGCGCTTAACTGACAACTGAAGCTCTATCTTAACAATATCCACTCAATACTAAAATCCTAAACATATCAAAAGGACCGATGTGATATCTGAGATGTGCTGAATCATCTCTAACTGTTGTGTATGTACGTTGGGTGCGTGTTTTGGTCAGTGGGAGAGACACTGCCCAGTGGGCAGGAAATCGTGACCAAGGTCTAAGGCTGGGACAGAGGTTAATCACTGGCTCTGGTGCGCTTCTGGCTGTGAATGTCTCTGGCTCGTCTCTTTGTGGTCCACTCCGGCGAGAGCTGGACTTGTCCTCTTTCCCTCAAAGCCGCTCCTCTTCCTCTCTGTAGAGGTCCGTCCCCTTCCTCTCCTCAGAGGCTCGAATTCGTCTAAGCTTTGGCTACCGTTCCTTATACCCTTTCTCGCCAGCCATCTGTGTTCTATCTCCTTTCTTCCCATTGCTTCTTTCCCACTCTCTGCCCTTTCCCGGGCATTCTTTCCCTGTCTTCACGTTGTTTCTCCTTGTACCAGCGAGTGGTATCTTCTGCAAAAGAACAATCCTCCTCCTATTCCATCTTATCCAGTCCGACCAAACCCCCTGACTCCATGTCCCTGAAGTTTCTGTCCTTCTTTCTAACTCTGTCCATGTGACCTCCTGACTTTAAGCTTTTCCTCAGTTTGAATTGCTCATTTTGTATCCCTGCCACACAGTTGCCTCCCAACCATTCTCCAGGTCCAATTAGCCCAGGTTCCTGTCTCTCTTGCCCGTAGGTCACTTGCCCTTGTAAGCGCAGATGGCCTCCCATCCATCCGCCCGATCCAGCTATTCTTATCTTCCCTGACCATGGGTCGCAATCCAGTGTACTCCTGCCGAGCTCAGCGTCTCTTACTAGGACTGTGGAGGTGGGTGTCGGTGTGTGTGGGTGCTGCTGTGGGTGTTGGTGTGTGTGTGGGTGTTGGTGTGTGGGTGGGTGTCGGTGTTGGGGTGTTGGTGTGCGTGGGAGCTGGTGTGGGTGGGTGTCGGTGTGGGTGGGAGTCGGTGTTGGGGGAGTTGGTGTGTGTGAGGTTGTGTGTGGGTGTTGGTGAGGGTGGGTGTTGGGTGTGGGTGGGTGTCAGTGTGTGTGGGTGTTGGTGTGTGTGTGGCTGTCGCTGTGTGTGGGTGGGTGTTGGTGTGTGTGGGTGCTGGTGTGTGTGTGGGTGCTGGTGTGTGAGTGGGTGTGTGTGGGTGTTGGTGTGTGTGTGGGTGTTGGTGTGGGTGTTGGTGTGTGTGTGGGTGCTGGTGTGTGTGGGTGCTGGTGTGTGGGTGTTGGTGTGTGTGTGGATGCTGGTGTGTTTGGGTGCTGGTGTGTGTGTGGGTGTGTGTGGGTGTTGGTGTGTGTGTGGGTGTTGGTGTGTGTGTGGGTGCTGGTGTGTGTGGGTGCTGGTGTGTGGGTGTTGGTGTGTGTGTGGGTGCTGGTGTGTTTGGGTGCTGGTGTGTGAGTGTGTGTGTGTGTGGGTGTTGCTGTGTGTGGGTGTTGGTATGTGTGGGTGGTTGTCGGTGTGTGTGTGGGTGCTGGTGTGTGGGTGGTTGTCGGTGTGTGAGTGGGTGGGTGTGTGTGGGTGGGTGTTGGTGTGGTGTGTGTGTGTGGGTGTGTTTGGGGGTGGGGGGGGAGCAGACGAAAGGGAAGGACCAAGGGCGGGAATTGGGAGGAGTCAAATCGTGATTGATTGACAAGCCTGGAGCTGCTTGTGATTGGGTGGAACGTCCGTCCAATCACAAGTGGCTCCACAAGTGGCTGTGAATTGCTCCCGTTTCCCCTCCAATGGCTCTGAAGGGCTTCAACTGTATCTGTGAAAGTGCAACAAGGAAGCGCTTTGTGTGTTGATGTGTTTTTGTGGCGGACAACACACTTTGGGGAATTGAAGGGTAACTCAGATGCCCTGATCTCGATCGCTGGAGGCGACCGAGGGAGGGTTCCTCAGGGTATCCAGAGGGATTGAGCTCTGTGTGGCTCCATTGTCCTGTGTGGGTTTAGAGACAAGAGAAAAGAGGGTTAGAGCCTAACATCCTCCACTGTTGTCCTCTCTGTAATGGGGAGAGACAAGAGTTGGTCATTGTGTCCGCCTGCGTTTGAAATCCCTATCTATCTCCATCTCTCACCCCAATCCATCCCCTGACTCATCAAGTCTTTATCCATCTTTCTCTCACACCTCAATCCATTCCCCAACTCCCCCAATTCTCCATCCATTTCCAACCTCAATCCAGTGAACCTCCACTGTCCCCTCTCCCTGGCTCTGATGGTGGCTGTAATGGGGAGAGATCAGGAGCTGAACACAGTCCTCTCTCTCTCTATCTGTGTCCTAACCAATGTCCTGAACCAATTTGTGGTGACTCAATGTTCTTACCTGAGTCTCAGCCTGTCCAGGCGAGCTGTCAGCTCCGGCTATCAATAACACAGAGAGAGGGTGGATTAGACATTGGCAAACACATCAAGTCCCTCCATCTCACCCTTACATCCCTCCAGAGTCTCGTCCCCACCCTACCTCTGTGATCTCCACACACCCTCCCGACCTGCCCGCTCCCCCCACTCAGCGAACACCCGCCTACATGATGTCCCTCACCCCTGCCCTGCCCATCCCACCCATGGTAGGTGGGCTTTCAGCATCTGCAACCCAAAACTTAAAACCCTTCTTCTCACCCCCTCCCCCTCCCAACGTCCCTCCTCCTCACACCCTACATTCCCTGACTGCCCAAAATCTCTATCCATCTCTCTCTCACACCTCAATCCATGCTCTGACTTCCCCAACTCTTTATCCATCCCTTGTCGCACCTCAATGCATCCCCCAACACCCTCCAGTTTGCTCCCTCTCTCCCCTCTAGGAGTCCCTTCTCCTCGCCCATTCCCTTCCCAGAGTTGATCTGAAGACCTTCCTGTTTGATCAGGGTTAAGGCCATGTCTCCCATCATTGTGAATTGTGTACCAGTCACTACACCCTGTGCCCACCCACCTGGCTCCCTGTAACGTCTCTTGAACAGCATAAAAATCCCAAAGGTGAAGATGATCATCAAAGTCACAAGAGAAGCTGTCCGTATCCCGAGATTGTGCCAATGGTTCAACCCTACAAACACGGAGACAAAACACAGTCATACACCACAGAACACAGCAAATATAAACTACACAGATGGTTATCATTATTTGTTGCCCAACCGGGTGTCTGACACGCGCGGAAACCCATCACCGTTGCTTAAGAGTCTCCAAACCAAGCTGAGAACTCCACGCCTCCCACCTACACATGGAAACTCCCAGAGAGAGATTGTTGGAATGGAATGTCACTATCTCTCTCCCTGGAGGGACACACTCTGCTTATCTAATTCCAGAGAGTATTAGGCGCAGGTTGGCGAGAGCCAAGGCTTGGGGGGGGGAGCCCAGAGTGTGCGTTGGGGTAACTGCTGGAGTCTAACCAGCTAAACCCACACAAAGCTTGGCCATTGAGAGCGCTGTCTGGCCCAGCTTTCCCACTGCTTGTCCAGCGAGGACCACCCTCCCCGTTAGTTATGGCTTTGGCTGAAGGGTTACCAGGAGCTGAGTGAGAGGATTGGATGGTTCTGGGCTTTACACAGTACCCAATCAGGTCTAAACATAGGGACTTCAGTCAAGAACAGTGAGGTGCAGATCTGACTGACTCCCATCTCCCTCCTGTTCTCCCAGGGATACGTAACTGATCAATAATTAATTCTCTGATAATCCGATTGCTCTTATTATCGTGTCTTACGGTCCTGGGTCTTTGCTCTGTGTATAATCATTGAATGTGGAACTATAACAAAGGAAAGGATACATGGAGTTTGTTTGATTTCAAAGCTCTTTTCAAAGAGCCGGCACAGACACGATGGGCCGAATGGCCTCCTTCTGGGCTGTATAATTCTATTATTTTATGATTCTATGATGTTGGCCAGGATGCTGGATGAGAGAGAGAAATTCCCTTCCCCCCTTTTCTGCTTCAAAACAACAGCAAATGACATTTACACAGAGCATTTCACGTGAGGAAAGGCTTTCCTCTGTGTGTTGGGGACCCAGTGGAGTCGAGCGAGAATGGAGGTGGTGGAGTCACAGAGCCTGGGGTGCGGGAGAGGACACGAGCTGCAGATTTCTGGATGATCTGCAGCGTGTGGAGGGAAGAGTCGGGAGTACCAGAACTTTACAGATTGTTAATTATTATCATCATTAATATCTTACCTCCTGAGTCTGTGCCCATCCCCTTTGTAGTTGGGGGAATGATTGAGATATCTAAAGAAAAGAAAATTGGAAAGTTGTCCGTTGATCAAAGCATGTTCCTCTCAAACAGTGGATCAGCCTCAATGCTCTCCACTGCAAACTCAATCTCAATCTGTCACCTCTCACACCTCAATCCTTCCCCTGACTCCCCCAATGCTCTATCCAACTCCGTCTTGGACATAGATAGATGAATGGCTGGATGGATGAATAGAAATTGCGATAGGATTACAGGAACATAGGAACAGTAAGAAGCCATTCAGCCCCTCAAGCCTGTTCCGCCATTCAATAAGATGATGGCTGATCTGTACCTCAACACCACGTAGTCACCTTTACCCCATATCCCTTGATCCCCTGACCTCACAACCATCTCTCCACCTCAGTCTGGATAGTGTGAATGGATCCACAGCCATAAACCACAGTATTTTGGGGGAGAGAGAGAGTCCTAGAATTCCACTCCCCTTTTGGTGAAAAACTGCCCCTGCCCCTAAATGGCCTTGTCTCTGATTTATAATAATAATAATAATAATAATCCTTGCATTTGATACAGCGACTTATCATGTCTTCGAGATGTCTCAAAGCGCTTTACAGAATATACTGTAAAGTAAATTGACTGTATATTTGTGGGCGAACGTGGCAGTCAATTGCGCACAGTGGTGTCCAAACAGTCATGGATTGAGTGACCACATTATTATTACTATTTTATTTTGACGGGATTATAACCCCCAGAATGTGATCCTCCAATCGACTGACAAGTGGGTTCCTACATACCGCGAGGTAAACAGCGGTGTGTGGAGTAAGGAAACTTGCCCAACGTTTCCCCATGCCCAGGAATCAAAGCCAGGCCCTCTCGCTTTCCAGCGCTCTAACCGATATACTCCAGGACTTTTAGGGGTGATGCCTCCCTTGTTCTGGATTCCCCCTCCCACCAGAGGAAATAGTTTCTCTGTCGCTACCCTATCAAAACGCTTTATCATTTTAAACACCTCAGAGATGCAGAGAGTGCGACACAGAGATAGAGGGAGAAAGACAGAGAGACCAGAGAAGGAGAGAGAGAGAGAGAGAGAGAGAGAGGGATGGAGAACCAGACAGAAAGGGGAGAGAGAGAGACAGAGAGAGAGAGACAGAGTGGGGAGATTGATCACTAACTCTCACCTGATGGAATCGTCATGTTCAGTATCTGGAAGGAAGAGGTGGAACATTTTATCTTGAAAACATAACAATATATTCCAGAATCGCTGTGTTGAAGTTTCCTGATGTTTAAGCTTCTGAGATCCAGAGAGTGACGGTTGTAATTTATAATCACATTCCCATCGTGTGTCCACTGCGCCTCAATTCTCCCCAAAGTGATAGAGCCGTTTGTGTGTATTGTGGGTTTGGGGTTAGAATAAACACGTTGAGCGATGTGACAGGTCAGAGCCAGTCTGCCCCCCGGGGTCAGAGAGCTATCGGCAGACACAGACACTGCGGAGAGACAGGAGACAGACGCAGAGACACAACAGTCAATACCGTTAACTAAAACATATTCCCGTAGCACTCACAGCAGCAACAGTCACTGACTTCCGTTTGACTGTATCTGCCACCGGTCTGTCCAACTCACTGCAATGTAATGGGTACTTTTGAGAGAGAGAGACTGTGAGAGTGACTGAAAGAGAGAAAGAAATAGAGAGAAACAGATCTCAGATCTCAAAACAGAATACAGACATATTGAGATAGACCGAGAGAGAAGGATCCAGAGAGAGAGAGAGACAAAGAAAGGAAGGAAGGAAGAAAGAAAGAACCAAATGACGGAGAGACTGAAACTAATAGAGGGAAATAGAGAGACTGTGAGAGTGAATCAATGCAAGAAAGAGACTGAGAGACTCAGAGACAGAGAAGAGAGAGAGAAAGAGATGGAGAGAGATACACATGTACAGAGATCAGTCAGGTCTGTGCAGTAACTCACCGTTAAACACTGTCAGGTGGACGATGGATCTGTACACCATCTCTTGTTGATTATAAACAGCACAGTGATACTCCCCAGCCTGGCTCAGTGTGGGTGTGAGGAACAGGGAGACATTCCCTGTCTGCAAAGCGTTGGAGTCAGCCACTGACACCCCCTTGTGATGGGGGGGTCACACTCAGTGTTGGCTCTGATCACACACACTCTCTGTGAGTTTCTCCTTGAGGGTGAGTACCAATCCCAAACAGCGTCTGTGAATTGTGTCCCAGCCTCAGGAGAGCACGGCAGTAAGACAGCGCTGGAGCCGTTAGACACCACATAACTCTCGCTCTCAGCACTTCCCACAGAGCCTTCACACAGGAGATAAACGTGAGAGAGACTGAGACACATTCCTCACCCAACACACAGCACACGGCGCAAACTCCACATCTTGTGATAATTAGCACATCACACAGCATGTATTCTGTAGCGTATTTTCCCTTTTGACCATACCTTTGGTCACCCTCCTACCCCCACCCTCCCTGCCCTCCACCCCTCCTGATCCCAACCCCCGGCTCCGGTGCAAACCCCTCATTGTCCAGCGCCCTGGGACGTCCTCCTGACGTGAAAGTCACTGTGTAAATGCAATGTGTAGTTGTCGCTGTTGACTATTAAGGGAGACAGAAGTCAGGCCTCTCATGTCCTGTGTAACAGGAAGTGCCATCACTGGGCTGATCAACAGACTGATGGTGAGAGAGGTCTCTCTCTCCACTCCACACTCAAAGCCAAACCAGGAAGCAAAAAGGAGACTGAAACGATACCAATAGCTGACTTTCACACAGCGCCTTTCACGTCTCAAAGCGCTTTACGGGATACCATGGAAAGTGTAGTGACTGTGCGTTACGCGGCAGCCCATTTGAGCACAGTGACAACCCCACAAACAGCCGTGAAGAGAGAGAGACATTTCATCTGTCGGACAGGACACCGAGAGAGAGAGAGAGAGAGAGAGAGAGAAATTTACTTCCCTTTTCTCAAAGAGAGATCTTTAATGTCCGCCCTGAACAAGGCACAGACGGGGAATGAGTGAGGTTTAATGTCTCTGACAATGCGGCGCTCTCTCTCTCTCTCTCTCTGTCCCTCTCTCTCCCCCCAGTGCTGTGCTGGAGTGTTAGCCTGGACTGTGAGCTCAAAGCCCCCACTACGTGTGGTATTGAACGTGTGATCGACTGATCCAGGGTAAATATTTAGCACATCACACGGCACAAATTGGCAGCTTGTGCTAAGCAGCACAACACACAGCACAGGTTAGGCCCTGGGGTGAAAGGCAGAGAGAGGAGAGGTGAGGTGTGTGGACACGTACCTGGAGTCAGGAGAGAGAGAGGCACGAACATCCAGCAGAGTGATATGACGGAGTGACTGAGCCCGACTCTGGGCAGGACACGGCCTCTGTCCATCCCAGGTCCACAGCCTGACCCACACTATTCCTGTACCGTGTGTGTCCCTGACCCCACAGCCACAGAGACCAGAGAGAAACACTCCCTCAGACAGAGAGACACAGGGACTGAGATACAGAGACTGTGACACAGAGAGACACAGGGACTGAGATACAGAGGGACTGAGGCACAGAGAGACACAGGGACTGAGATACAGAGACTGTGACACAGAGAGACACAGGGACTGAGATACAGAGACTGAGAGACAGAGAGTCTGAGACACAGAGAGAGATACAGAGAGACAGAGAGATTGAGGCTCAGGGAGACAGAGACAAGCCACAGAGAGTCACAGGGACACGTCTGAGACACAGAGGGACAGAGTTGACCACTGGTGAACAGCGCTCACACCAGGAAATGAGAAGACTCAGAGTTGTGACCTGAACAGGTTCGGGGCCAATGGGAGACCAGAAAAACATTTCACAATGTGTTTTCTGTCACTTTCCTGTTGCAAAATTGCCTTTTTTTTCTCTCTGAAGTAATTATTTTCCGCCCTTTCTCTCTCCTTCCCTCTCGTTCGCCTGCTTTATCCTGGAGTCTCCATCCAACTCCCTCTCACCCCTCAATCCATAGAATCTTAGAATCGTGCAGCGCAGATGGAGGCCATTCAGCCCATGAAACCAGTAGAATTCTCCCGCTGTTACCCCTGCAAATAGTCCTGCAAATTTTTCCTTTTTAAGTAAACATCCGTTTCCCTTTTGACGGCTATTATCGGATCTGCCTCCGTCCCCCTTTCGGGCTGTGCGTTCCAGACCGTATACAAAAGGTGGTATACTTTTTAGAGTAAGAGTTGGAGTGCTGTAAATAGTGGTTAGAGCCCTCGACTCACAAGCGAGAGGACCTGGGTTTGATTCCCGGGCGGGGCGAAACCTCAGGCAAGTTTCCTTGCGCCACGAACACACACAGTCACACACGCCACTGCTTACCTTACAGTAAGTAGGATCCCGGTTGCTAAGTGATTGGTGGATCGCTTTCCGGGGGTAATAATCCCTCACAAAAACCACTCATTTGGTCACTCAATCCAAGACTCTCGCTGCGTGGAATTGGCTGCCGCATTTCGCCCACAAAACACACAGTCGCTACACTTTACGTGATATCCTGTGAAGGCATTGTATCAACTGCAAGGATTATTATTATCATTATTATTGTTATCCTCCTACCCTCCCTGATCTCAACTCGCCCCCCCCACCCACCCCGCAGGCTCACCCTGACTGTTCAGCGCCCTGGGAAGTCCTCCCGATGGGAATAGCACTTTACAAATGTAACTTTGTCTTGTATTAATATAACTATCGCCCCAAACATAATTTGGTCATTCAATCCACGACTGTTTGTGGGGACGTCGCTGTGCGTAAATGGCTGCCGCGTTTCGCCCACAAAACTCCCAAGTCGCTACACTTTACGTTGTATCCCGTGAAGCGCTTTGAGCCGTCTCAAGGACGTGATAAGGCGCCGTATCAAATGCAAGGGTTATTATTTTGAGCCCGCTGACCAAAAATAAAACCTCAACAATGGACCCGCCTCATCTCAATAGGACCCAAGACATCACCTCAATACATCGCACAGCACATGGCCCATCAAGTCTCCTGCACCCTCCACCCTGGACCTGCCTTGCCTCCTCAACCATCAGCAATGGACACGCCTGATTTCTTTAACGGTCAACAATGGATTTGTTTGGTCTCCTCCCACGTCAAGCATGCGCCCATCTCGCTTACTCAACTGCAATCAATGGAATCGCCTCATCCACTCGAATAGCTGCAGCGCCCCCATCGTGTCTCCTCAGAGAAACCTCCTGGATGCACCCTGTCTCCTCAACTATCAGGATTGGAACCGGCTTATCTCCTCCACCCAACGGGCAAGACCGGTGTGGCCTCCGCAAACGTCTTCGAGCGACCCTCCGCACCTTCTCAATCAATACCAATGGTCCAATCTGATCTTGGCCACGTGCAACGACATTCCTTTCTCGTCTCCTCAACCCTCGCCCATTGACCTCCCACCTCACCACACTCAGGTAAGGCGCCCCACAGCTCCACCGGCCAGAACTACAGCCCGTAAGCCATCTGGTCAATCATCCATTATGGACCCACCTTACATCCTCGACCATCAGCAGTGGATGAGCCTCATCTCTGGAAGCTCCAATGAATCGCCAGATCTTCTCACACGAGAGCAATGGAATCATCTCATTTGCTCGACCATGTATTGACCTGCTCCTCGGTGTTCATAGCTGGGAAACAAGGAGCCAAACCACACCATCTCCTAGACGTGTACAACCACAACAACTTTCACTCTCCATCCCGGGGGGGGGGGGGTAGTGTGGAGTGGGGGTGGGGAGATGACCGTAAGCATGATCGAAAAGGATAGTTTTCAGGTGGGACTTGAAAAGGGGGAGAGAGGGAGGGGGAAGGCGGAGGGATTGATCAAGTGTGGTCCAGAGTTGCACATGGACAATGGATATGTCATCTCCTCAACACCCAATGAACTCCCCTGTAGTCACAGCATCTCCTAAACACATCAATAAATGACTTAACCTCTCATCTTATCTCAGGGGCCCCAAACAATGAACTCCTTGATGCCACCACATCGCCTCAACCATCAACAATGGAGTTACCTCGTCAGTTGATGTCTTTCAGCAAAGGGCTTGTCATCAACTTAACACCAACAGTGAACCCCTGAACCAACCTCATCACTTCATCTCCTCAACCAACAATGGAGGCACCTCATCAATCGGGCCACTGATATCATCAACCAGCACAAGGCATCACCTCTTTGCTCCCTTTACAATGGGCTTCACAGTCGAGTGAATGGGAACCCACTGAATATAATGCTTGCGAGTCTAAGATCCAAAGTGAGTGAGTTGCCCACCCTCACTCCACTCCACTGGGTCACCATTCCCCAGAGGATACCGTTCAAAATCCTTGTCCTCACCTTCAAGGCCCTCCATGGTCTTGCCTCTTCCTACCTCTGTGACCTGCTAACCCCTTATCAACCTGTTCACTCCCTCTGCTCAGTGGGCTCTGGCCTGCTCCACGTCGCCCCACCGCCGGGCCCACCCCACCATCAATGATCGGGCCTTCAGCCTCTCTGCCCCCACCCTCTGGAACTCCATTCCACAGTCCCTTCGCCTCGCTCCATCCCTCGCCTCCTTGAACTTGTACAGCGCCTTTCAAGTCAGGAGGATGTCCCGAGGTCCTGGACAGTCAGAGGTTTGGCCCCGAGCTGGGGGTTGGGATCAGGAGGGTGGAGGGCAAGGAGGGTGGGGGTAGGAGGATGACCGAAGGCACGGTTGGTTGAAGAGGAAGGTCTTGAGACAGGCCTTGAAGATGGCGAGGGAGGGGATGAGGCGGAGGGACTGTGGGATGGAGTTCTAGAGGGTGGGGCAGGCGAGTTGGGGGACGTGAAGCAGGCCAGAGCCCGCTGAGCGGAGGGAATGGGCAGGTTGTTAGGGGGTTCGGGTGAGGAGGTCACAGAGGTAGGAAGGCAGATAGGCAGACAGTTTGCGATACTCTCTTAAGACCATGATGTCTGTGTCCGAGAGATGGTGAAGGAGTTGGCAGTCCAGAGTCATGGGGTCAGGTAACTCAGGGGTTACAGCCCTCGCCTCGCAAGCCAGAGGATCTGGGTCCGATTCCCAGGATAGGTCAGGGCAAAATATTGGGCAAGTTTCCTTACTCCATAAAACAGACACAGATACACACACACACACACAGATACACACACACATGATGGCAGATCGCTTTTCCAAGGACAATAATTCCATCAAAAAAAAATGTGGTCACTCAATCCACGACTGTTTGTGGGGACGTCGCTGGGCACAATTGTCTGTCGCATTTCACCCATAAAATATTCAGTCAATTCACATTACAGTGAATCCTGTGAAGCGCTTTGAGACGTTTCGAACACTTGAAAAAGCACTGTATCAAATGCAAGGATTATTATTATTATAATAGGCTTTTGCGGGGGGTCAAAGCTGTGCACTTTGCCAACACAGAACTCTGTCGGTCAGTGTGTATGTAAAATAATGCCTGGCCACAGTGACACTGACACTAACACACAACCAAACCCCTTACAGTCAGACACTCCCGGAAAATAATAATAATCCTTGCATTTGACACAGCGCCTTATCACATCGTCGAGACGTCTCAAAGCGCTTCATAGGATACACTGTAAAGCAAATTCATTGTATTTTTGTGAGCAACACTCAGTAGTGTCCCACAAACAGTTGTGGATTGAGCGACCAAATTATTATTGTTATTATTTTTGAAGCGCTTATTACCCCCCGGAAAAGCGATCCACCAAACGACTAACAACCGGGTTCCTACCCACTGCTGGTAAACAGAGGCGCGTGTGTACAGTCAGACACAACCGACCAACTTGTACAGGCAGGGATTACAGTACAAGTGAACGGCGTGTATAGATGGGTGTCCTACGGCTGATATTTCCCTTTTGTATATCTCCCAGACCTTATTTTATGAGCGGAACCAGTGAACGAGCAGACTTGAGGGCACGTGAGACTGAACAGTGGGGCGTGGGGGATAACAGAAATGGGAAACAACGTAAGATCTCACTACAACAATCACCCCAAACTTTCCATCCACCAGCAACCAGGACGGTCCAAGGAATTCGCCCATTATTTTATTGGTGTCAAAGAGAGAGGGAGAGTGCGTATGGTGTCAGAAATAAAACCATCCATTGCCTGTAACATCAAAAGCATCTCAAATAGCTTCACAGAGTGTTTCTTGTTCAAAATAATAATCCTTGCGTTCGATACAGCGCCTTAGCACATCGTCGAGACGACTCAAAGTGGTTCACAGGATACGCTGTGAAATGGAGTGACTGTGTATTTTGTGGGCGAAACGCGGCAGCCAATTAATTGCACACAGCAGTGTCCCAAAAACAGTCGCGGATCGAGTGACCAAATTATTATTATTTTATTTAGAAGGGATTATTACCCCCCGGAAAAGTGATCCGCCAATCGACTGACAACTGAGTTACTACTTACTGCTGGTAAACAGGCGCGGGTAAAACGTGTGTGTGTGCGGAGCAAGTAGGAGCGTGTGTGCGAAGTAAGTAAACTTGCCGAAGGTTTCACCTCGCGCGGGAGTCGAATGCAAGCGAGAGAGCTGGGCTCGATTCCCAGGCAGGGCAATACGTTGGTCAAGTTTTCTTACTCCACCCAGACACACACACAGACACAGACACCCAGACGCACACACAGACACACACACAGACACGCACACACATACATACATACACAGAAGCCTCTGTTTATCAGCAGTAAGTGGGAACCAGGCTGTTAGTCGATTGGTGGGTCGCTTTTCCGGGGGTAATAATGCCTTCCAAAAAAAATAATAATTTGGTCGCCCCGTCTTTCCCTCTCTCCCTCCCTTCCTCCACCCAATTAGAGATTGGCGACTGGCGAGGAGGGGGGAGACCGGGGAGGAGGGGAGACTGGGAAGGAGGGGAGTCCGGGGAGGAGGGGAGACTGGGGAGGAGGGGAGTCCGGGGAGGAGGGGAGACCAGAGAGGAGGGGAGACCAGAGTGGAGGGGAGACCAGGGAGGAGGGGAGACCGGGGAGGAGGGGAGACTGGGGAGTAGGGGAGTCCGGGGAGGAGGGGAGACCAGAGAGGAGGGGGAGACCGGGGAGGAGGGGAGACCAGGGAGGGGGGGAGACCAGAGAGGAGGGGAGACCGGGGAGGAGGGGAGTCTGGGGAGGAGGGGAGACTGGGGAGGAGGGGAGACCGGGGAGGAGGGGAGACCGGGGAGGAGGGAGTTAAGAGTCGTCCAGCCGAGAGGTGACAAAGGCACGGACAGGCAGAGGAGGAGGAGGACAGGCAATGGAGGAGGAGGATGAGGAGGAGGACAGGCGGCGGAGGAGGGGGACAGGGTTGGAGGAGGGGGATGGTTGGAGGAGGAGGACAGGCGGTGGAGGAGGGGGACAGGGTTGGAGGAGGGGGACAGGTTTGGAGGAGGAGGACAGGCGGTGGAGGAGGGGGACAGGCAGTGGAGGAGGGGGACAGGCGTTGGAGGAGGAGGACAGGCGGTGGAGGAGGGGGACAGGGTTGGAGGAGGAGGACAGGCGGTGGAGGAGGGGGACAGGCGGTGGAGGAGGGGGACATGCGGTGGAGGAGGGGGACAGGCGGTGGAGAAGGGTGTGGAGGGAGAGGTTTGGCACCAAGTTGGTTGGCAACAAGATATTGCAGACCTTTGGCCGGGATAAACACTGTCTCATACACAAGGTTATATCGTGTTATGTCACTCCACTCGGTACGAGCATCAGTGTAAACCTTAAACACCATCATAAAGATTAACCTTCTGCCTCTCTGCTATCACAAACTCCTCCTTAAATTACACCAAACTGCAACCAAGGGTCGGTTTGTCCAAGGATTCGAAAGTGATATCGCTGGTCATACGAGAAAGAGAGAGACGTGGGCTTTACAGAAGGGAGATACAGCCATTCGTTCCCTCGGTCTCTCTCTTGTACCGTGCGTTCAGACTGTGAGACATCTTCAGTCGGGTAAGAACCTAATCCTTTTCTTTATCTTGATTATCTGATGAAACAACAGCAACAACTTACACAGCGGGCAGCGGCCCGGAGCACTTGACGATGGCGGAGCAACACTTTGAGCCGTGGGGGTGGGGGGGGGGGCAAGTTTCCTTACTCCACACACAGACACACACATACAGACTCGCGCACACAGACTCGCGCACACACACACGCGCACACACACACGCGTGCGCGCGCCTCTGTTAACCAGGAGTACATAGGAACCCGCTTGTTAGACGATTGGCGGATTGCTCTCCGGGGTAATAATCTCGTATCAAATGATTAAGGATTATTTTTGTTTTATAATCATTATGATTAACTATCTCTCGGCAGGAATCTGATTCCGACAATTAACAAAGTATTCTCGTAATCACTTGTTCTCACACCAACCACTGAATTAACATTGAAGAACACTAAATAGTAATGAAGGGCACTATACAAATGGCATTTTGTATTTTGTTGTGAAGCAGCTCACAAGAGTATCGCCTCTCAAGCCCTTTAACTGTGCTTAAACCAGTCACGCATCACATTCCTAACTCACAGCCCTCACCCGTTCAAAGAGAAGAATGAAGATCTTTCTGTGTCTCCTCTCGTTCTGTGCAGTCGTCCTGCAAGGTACAGTCATGTTTTCCTACCAAAGACATTACTTGCATTCACTCTGTGCCAACATTTTGGTGCTGTTCTAAGAACGTAGGGGTTATAATTATAATAATAATAATAATAATAATCCTTGCATTTGATACAGCGCTTTTCAAGTCTTCTTGACGTCTCAAAGCTCTTCGCAGAATAGACTGTAAAGTGAATTGATTGCATATTTGTGGGTACCCCTCGCCTCGCAAGACAGAGGACCTGGGTTCAATTCCCGGACAGGGCGAAACCTTAGGCAAGTTTCCTTACTCCCCCTCTCCCCCACCCCTCCCACACACACACACACACACACAGAGACACACATACACACAAACACACATACACAGACACACACACACCTGTGTTCCCAGCAGACAGCAAGAACCCGCATGTCAGTCGATTGAGGGATCACTTTTCGGGGGTAATAATCCCTTCAAAACAATAATAATTTGGTCACTTCAACCCCCGGCTGTTTGTGGGGACGTCGCCGGGCGCAATTGGCTGCCACGTTTTGCCCACAAAACACACAGTCACTACACTTTGAGACGTCTCAGCGATGGGATAAGGCGCTGTATCAAATGCAGATTATTATTGTTAACGTCACACGTGTAACTTGTGATTGTTTTGTTTGTCGCAGCGCTGGGCAAAGCAAAGACATCCTGCAACACTTCATCGATGATTTGCGCACAGCAACACTTTTTCTGTATACAATGACGTCTCAAAGCACTTCACAGAATACACTGGAAAGTGACTTCACTGTGTATTTTGTGGGTGATATATTTACTTCAAGTTCGGAGAGTACAAAGGCCACACTAATTGATTGCAAAAGCACTATAAAATGTGGGCTATAGAATTAAAGGTTTGTTTCCGGGAAGATAGAGGGTCAATGTCTAGTCCTGTGCGGAGGTGTGGTCTCCCAGGTTCGATTCTCGGGCGGGGGCGAGATCATTTTTTGTTGTTGTTGCACGACAAATTGCTGGGCGCAATTGGCTGCCGTGTTTCACCCACAAAACACACAGTCACTACACTTTACATTGTTTCCTGTGAAGCGCTTTGAGACGTCTCGAAGACGTGATCAGGCGGTGGGTCAAATGCAAGGGTTATTATTATTATCCATCCATCTGTCTGTCTGTCTGTCTGTCTGACTCACCGTCTATCGGTCTGTCTGACTCTCCATCTGTCGGTCTGTCTTACTCTCCGTCTGTCGGTCGGTCTGTCTCGCTGTCTCTCCATATATTCTGCCTGTCACAGTATATATTGTGAAGTCCTTTGGGATGTCTCAGCGACGTGATAAGGTGCGATATCAGATGGAAGGATTATTATGATTATTATTTCCCGATAATAAATGTTGTTTTTCAGTACACTCACTTAAATGTTATTCCTGTGAAAATACTGCATCTGGCTGTAACCATACGTGCAGCTCTGAGGACATTTGCTCTAAAGATACTACAAAAACTTGGTTTGTAAGTAAAACATTATAACATTCCGGGTCCTGCAGTAACTGTCTTACTTCACAACCTCGATCTCTCCGCTGCCTTTGACACCATCGACCGCTCTATCCTCATCCACCGCCTCTCCTCTCACCTCAACCTCCACGGCTCTGTCCTTGACTGGTTCAGATCGTACCTCTCACACCGCCTGCACTTCCATCTCCACAAACGGCTTCTCCTCCAGGCCCCGCACCGTCTCGTGTGGCGTTCCTCAGGGCTCTGTCCTCGGTTCCCTCCTCTTCAATATCTATGCTCCCTCTTGGTGATATCATCCGCAGACATGGGGTCAACTTCCACATGTACGTTGACACCCAACTCTCTCTCTCTCTCTGCCTCCAGCCTCGACTCCAGGACCCATTGCTGTCCTCACAGAATGTCTGTCAGACGTCAAGTCCTGGATGAGAGCAAACTTTCTACAGTTGAACGTCAACAAGACTGAGGCTCCTGATTAGCTCCTCCTCACCTCAGGCGCTGAGAGCATCACCATCCATGGTTGCTCGCTCCCCCTTGCTAAGCCAGACAAGAACCTCTTGTTTGACCCCCAACTATCCTTTCTTCCCCATATCTGCGCCATGACCCGCTCTGCCTTCCCCCACCTCCGCAACCTCGCCCGGCTCCACCACTGCATTCATCACATCCAGGCTTCTCTGCACCAACTCTCTGCTTGTGTCCAACTCTATCATAGACCAACGCTCTGAGGCGCTATCCTTTGTGAAAAGCGCTGTAACAATGCAAGTTGTTGTTGGGTATGGGACACCGGGTTACCTTATCTGTGTCCTTCACGCTTCAATAAGATCTTGCAAGAGCCTGGAGTGACCTAGTCACAGCTACAATACTTACTGTGACTGTTTGTGTTTAGACTCAGACGGGAATCGAAGACGGACTTAAAAGCTGGGGTTGCATCCCAAATGAGTATTGTTTTGGACATGTATTGCTTCAGACAAAGTTAAAGGTTGGAATCACTAAACGTGAATGTTGCCAAACTGAACTCTGCAACAAAGGCGTCATAACAGGTAAGGGGTTCGTTCGTCAGCTAAGGGTTAGAGCACTCACCTCGCAAGCGAGAGGACCTGGGTTCGATTCCCGGGAGAAACCGTAGGCAAGTTTCCTTACTTCACACACACACACACACACACCTCTTTTTTACCAGCGGTGAGAAGGAAATCGTTCACCAGTTGATTGACGGATCACTTTTCTGGGTGTAATAATCTCTTTTAAAAAATAGTAATAATTTGGTGACTTCGATACACGACTGTTTGTGGGGACGTCGCTGGGCGCAATTGGCTGCCGCGTTTCGCCCACAAAACTCACAGTCACTACACTTTGAGGCGTCTCAGTGACGCGATAAGGCGCTGTATCAAATGCACGTTATTGTTAATGCCACATGTGGTAACATCTGGGACACTGCTGTGTGTTTCATGGAGAGCGTCAGCAAACACACGATAGGGGGGGAATGGGGTTAGAGTAGAGCGAGAGAGGGGAATGGGGTTAGAGAAGGAACTCAGCATTTGTTTGATTTTCCAGTGGTGATCCCTGATAAAAAGAATGGTTTGAGGTGTTGGTCGTGCGACAATGACAATGGGGAAAACTGTGCAGAACCGACAATAACGATTGATTGTGTTGACATTGGAACTCGATGCTTTACTTTGTACAGCAATTCAAGTGAGTGAAATCTCCATTACACCCTCACTCCCCCTCATCCGAACCCGGGTTCTCTCACACAAACCACAACACTACAGGGACACCACTGTAGGACTATCCTTTCTCCCCGGGGAGAAACCTGAGGCAAGTTTCCTTGCTCCACACACACACAGACAGACACACACACACACACACACACTCACACACAGACACAGACACACACACTCAAGACACACACAGACACACGCAGACACACACACACTCAGACGCAGACACACACACACAGACACACTCAGACACACACAGACACACACACAGACACACTCACACTCAGACACACGCACACACATTCAGACACAGACACACACACGCACACACATTCAGACACACACACACACAGACACAGACACACACACTCAGACACACACAGACACACACACACTCAGACATAGACACACACACACAGACACACACACACTCAGACACAGACCCACACACACACACACACACAGATGCCTGTGTTTCCCAGTGGGTGCTTGTCACTCGATTGGGGTAATAATCCCTTCAAAACAATAAATATTCGGTCACTTCAACCCCCGGCTGTTTGTGGGGACGTCACCGGGCGCGATCGGCTGCCGCGTTTGGCCCCCAAAACACACAGTCACCACACTTTGTTCTGTGAAGCGCTTTGAGACGTCTGGAAGACGTGATCAGGCGCCGGGGGGTCAAAAAATGCCAAGGTTATTATTATTATTCATTATATTAATGCATGTGGTTATTGTTTTGTGCCAAACAGCTGGAATAGAGCAATTCATGCGAGGCTGTGCCTCTCCCAGTTATTGTAGCATAGACCCTGAAATTGGAACGGATTTCACCTGCTGCGGAAAAGATCTTTGCAACGCAAGTCAGAATGTACGCGCCACGATCGGCACCGTGTGGCTCGCTGTCCTGAGTCTGTGGCTCTTCTGAAGGAAGGAAGAAAGGAAGGCAAGATTCCCTGCGGCACGCACAATAATCATAGAATCATAGAATCATAGATTCATAGAATCATAGAATCATAGAATCATACAATTATACAATTATACAATTATACAATTATGCAATTATACAATTATACAATTATACAATTATACAGCACAGGAGGAGGTCATTTGTCCCATCGTGTCTGTAATCACTTTTTGAAAAGAACTTCCAAATCAACCCCACTCCCCCCTCTCTCTCTTTCTCTCTCCCCATAGCCCTGATCAACCCCACTCCACCCGCTCTCTCCCCATAGCTCTGATCAACCCCACTCCACCCCTCTCTCCCCATTGCCCTGATCAACCCCACTCCCCCGCGATCTCTCCCCATAGCCCTGATCCACCCCACTCCCCCCACTCTCCCCATAGCCCTGATCCAACCCACTCCCCCGCTCTCTCCCCATAGCCCTGATCAATCCCACTCCACCGCTCTCTCCCCATAGCCCTGATCAACCCCACTCCCCCGCTCTCTCCCCATAGCCCTGATCCACCCCACTCCCCCGCTCTCTCCCCATAGCCCTGATCCACCCCACTCCCCCGCTCTCTCCCCATAGCCCTGATCCACCCCACTCCCCCGCTCTCTCCCCATAGCCCTGATCCACCCCACTCCCCCGCTCTCTCCCCATAGCCCCCCTCACTCCCCCCAGCTTAATCAAACCCAGGTCCTCTCACTTGCGAGGCGAGGGCTCTAACCACTGAGCTACAGGACTCCATGTGGGGGTAATAGAGGGATAAGATCAGACCGGCTGAAGATCTTCCTTCATCAGAACCAATCTTGTGATTGTGATATAAACTCTGTTGTGTAAGGAATTTTCTCACCTCATGTGGGATGGAGATTTGCTAATTAGGAGTTTACAATCGTGTAGTAAAAAAACAAATGAATTCAGCAAAAGTAAATTGTTTCTATTCATTTTGTGTCCCTTAAAATCTATACAATCCCTTTTTTGTCATCACTGAAATGTCTCAAAGCACTTCGCAGGAATTATAATAATAATAATAACAATAATCGTGCATTTGACACAGCGCCTTATATCTTTGAGACATCTCAAAGTGCTTCACAGGATATACTGTAAAGTGTAGTGACTGTGTCTTTTGTGGGCCGAATTCGGCAGCGTTGTCCCCACAAACATCATGGATTGAGTGACCAAATTATTATTTTTTAATATTTTTTGTTGAAGGGATTATTACCCCCGGAAAAAAACGATCCGACAATCGTTGGGGGCGAAGTAACCAGGGTCCCCTTGGAGCTGAACTGGCCCCAAGGTGACATGTTTGGCATCTGTGACGGTCTCTAGTCGGGTTCCTGAGCCAGGAGGGACCTCAGTATCCCTGGGGGCTCACTGCTGATGACAGCACGGCCCGGCCTGGCTCATCGGCAGGACCTGGGGCCGACCAGTCACTGGGGGCCGGGAATCCTCCCCCTCAGCTCCTTTAACCCCACAGCCGAAGCCCTAACTAACGGGGAGGGTGGTCCTCGCTGGACAAGCAGCGGGAAAGTTTGGCCAAACAACTTAACGTCTAAAAAAAAAATTCCCCTGAACATAGAACTCTCTGCAACATTATTAATCAAACCTCCTTTCACACAGAACAAATGACTCAAAGTACATGGGAACAGAAAATTGTTTGGTAATAAATTGTTATTGCTGTGCAAACAGAGTAGCTAATCAGTGCCAGCTTTATCCCGATGCCAACTGGTGGTTTAATACTAATAATAATAATAAACCTTAATACTGTGCCTTATCACTATAAAGTGAATTAAGTTGGCTCTCGCTCAACTCGACTAACATCCAACTTGGAGTCCTGTAGCTCAGTGGTTAGAGCCCTCGCCTCGCAAGCGAGGGACCCGGGTTCGATTCCCAACAGGGCCAAATGTTGGGCAAGTTTCCACACTCCCCACACACACACACTCCCACACACACACACACACGCCTCTGTTTACCAGCAGTCAGTAGGAAAGCGCTTGTCGTCGATTGCCGTATTGTTTTCCGGGGGTAGTAATCCCTTCCAAAAAGAAAAATGCTAATAATTTGGTCGCTCAGTCCACGCCTGTTTGTGGGGACGTCGCTGGGCACAATGCCAGGATTATTATTTATTATCAACTTAAAGGCTCGGAGCTCAGTGAGTTAGGAATGTCTCGAGTTAATCACTGTTCAGCTCAAAGGTTTCAGCTGGTTGGAAGCAGTGATTTCTTGTGAATGTGAAACCCATTAAGCGACTCGCTCACTCATAAAGCTGGCTTGATGACTGAGATTCCTGCAGCTAGCTCGCCGGTTAATAGCCTGTGGCTGAGTGGGAATAGGAGAATATAATACAATACACCACAAAATTATATTTCCATAGCGCCTTTCATGTCAGGAGGACGTCCCAAGGCGCTGGACATTCAGGGAGTCAGGGAACCCACTGCCTTTCACACAGGAATCCCTATTCCATTTATAATAATAATAATAATAATAATCCTGGTATTTGATTGAGACATCTCAAAGCGCTTCACAGTGATTTGTACAGTGATTTGACTGTGTATTTTGTGGGTGAAACGCGGCAGCCAATTGCGCACAGCGACGTCCCGTAAACAGCCGTGGATTGAAAGTGACTGATTTTATTATTGTGTCTTTTTTTCTTGAGGGATTATTATCAGGCGTGTGGAGTAAGGAAACTTGCCCAAGGTTTCGACCTGACCTGCCGGGAAGAGGGGAAAGTGATCCCAAGAAGGTTAACAGAGCCATTCTGAGCACAACAGTCAATTGGAGTGAGAGGATACTTTAATTTTGCAACAGAAGGGTAGGTTTAGGACAGACGTGTTTAAGGATAGACGTATTTCTTTGCACAGACGAGGTTCACCCAGAAATGAGAAGGATGGTTGTAACAAGAACAATTTGCATTGCGTCCACAAAACACACAGTCACTACACTTTACTGTGTATCCTGTGAAGCTCTTTGAGACGTCTCAAAGACGTGATAAGGCGCTGGGTCAAACTGGGTCAAAATTATTATTAATCATGAAGGTGACTTTATAAAAAATAATAATAATAATCCTGGAATTTGACCGGGCGCCTTATCACGTCTTCGAGACGTCTCAAAGCGCTTCACAGAATATACTATAAAGTGTAGTGACTGTGTGTTTTGTGGACGAGCCGCAGCAGCCAATTGTGCCCAGCGATGTCCCCACAAACAGCCGTGGGTTGGGTGACCAAATTATTATTGTTGTTACTATTATTTTTATTACATACCTTTTTACTTTTATTGGGGTTCGAAAAAAGGCGACTGTAGGTACAGTCGAAATGAAGGTCTCGATGTATGATCTGAAAATGGGCAAAGAGGGGTACATGGTGCGAGGAGAGGGGTACATGGTGCGAGGAGAGGGGTACATGGTGCGAGGAGAGGGGTACATGGTGCGAGGAGAGGGGTACATGGTGCGAGGAGAGGGGCACATGGTGCGAGGAGAGGGGCACACGGTGCGAGGAGAGGGGCACATGGTGCGAGGAGAGGGGCACATGGTGCGAGGCGAGGGGTACATGGTGCGAGGAGAGGGGCACATGGTGCGAGGAGAGGGGCACATGGTGCGAGGAGAGGGGTACAGGCAAAGAGTAACAGAAGTTTTGGCAATCACAAGCCTGTTTCATGTCAACAACAACAACAACAACAACACTTTGCGCCCTCAATATAACACCCTCCACACAGGGTAGGGTTCGAGCGCTTAACAGTGGGGAAGCCTGACTGACTCCGAGCCAGGGGTGGGGTGGGGGGGTTGGGGGTGGTGGTGGGTGGGGGGGTGGTGGGTGGGGGGAAGGCGTGGGTGGAGGTGACTGTAATCACGGTCAAAGGGGAAGGGTTTCAGGCGGGACTTGAAAGAGGGGAGAGAGGGGGAAGGCGGAGGGACTGAGGGAGAGCGTTGCAGAGTTTCCGGGGGTAGTGGCTGAAAGCGCGACCTCCGATGGTGGGGGCGGGGGGGTGGGGGGGCGCGAGGGACAAGCAGGAGCTGCTGCCAGTCGAGCGGGTGGTGGATTGGGGAGTGAGGAGGTCGGAGAGGGAGGGAGGGAGGTGTCAGGGAGTGATGGGATTTGAACACGAGAGGAACTTGAAGTCGATCCGTTTGGTGGCGGGGAGTCAGTGGAGCCTGGGCCAGAGCCGGTCAGACTCCCCCCAACGCCCCCCCCCCCCCCCCCGTTGTACGCGGCGGTCTAGCCTTTTGCCTTTCTGTCCCCCATAGTCTGGAACTCTGTCTCAGCCGCTCTTCAACTGCCGGTCGCTTGTCCCGCGCTCCCTACGTCCCATCATGTCATTTTCTAAAAGAAATATAAAAAATAAGATCATAAGAGAGGTCATAACAATAATAATAATCCCCGCATCTGACCCGGCGCCTGATCACGTCTTCGAGACGTCTCAAAGCGCTTTAGAGAATATACTGTAAAATGTAGTGACTGTGTGTTTTGTGAGTGAAACGCGACAGCCGATCGCGCCCAGCGACGTCCCCACAAACAGCCGGGGGTTGAAGTGACCAAATTCTTATTATTTTAAAGGGATTATTATCCCCGGAAAGTGATCCCCCAATCGACTGACAAACGGGTTCCTGCTGACTGCCGGGAACACAGGAGCGTGTGTGTCTGTGTGTGTATTTGTGTGTGTGCAGTAAGGAACGGGATGATGGGGTTTCACCCAACGTTTCACCCTGACCTGACCCACCCGGGAATCGAACCCGGGTCCTCTCGCTTACGAGACCCCTGAGCTACAGGGGCTGTGGGGTGCGAGGCGAGGGGTCTAAACCCTGAGCTACAGAGGCTGTGGGGTGCGAGGCGAGGGGTCTAAACCCTGAGCTACAGGGGCTGTGGGGTGCGAGGGGAGGGGTCTAACCCCTGAGCTACAGGAGCTGTGGCTTGTGAGGCGAGGAGGGGTCTAACCCCTGAGCTAAAGGACTCCCCAAAATGACAAGTGGTCACATTGAGTCCTTGACCTGTGTGAGGTGCGAGTTCTCACAATGCTCTGCTCACTGGGGTCACTATTGTTTGCAAATGCCCAAATGTCTCTTTGTCTCGAGAACATTCCTGGAAGCAAATGGAGGAAAGTAAAATGGGTTAATGAATATTCGGATCCTCACTGTGCGCTTTGCGTTGGGAAAAATCAGCTTCTTACCATGAGAAAGGTTCCAGCCGGATCTACATCTCTCTTTCACCCAGTTCCAAATTCTTGAAAGTAATTGGAGAGGATATTAATATAGAGGTTATTAACTATTCTAATGCTTCGCCAATCTCACCCGCTCCACCATCCATAAAATCCAGTTAATGCAGAACTCTACCACCTGCATTCTCACCCGTACCAAACTCCATTCCCCCATCACCCCCGCCCTCGCCAGGCCCCACTGGCTCCCTATCACACACTGAACCCTGTACCCCATCACCCACCCCCGCCCTCGCCAGGCCCCACTGGCTCCCTATCACACACTAAACTCTGTACCCCATCACCTGAGCCCTCGCCAGGCCCCACTGGCTCCCTATCACACACTAAACCCTGTACCCCATCACCCCCGCCCTCGCCAGGCCCCACTGGCTCCCTATCACACACTAAACTCTGTACCCCATCACCCCCGCCCTCGTCAGGCTCCCGCTTCACTCCATTCTGAACCGTGAGCGATTTCCGTGTGTAGGTTTTCAACAACTACAACAACTTGCAATTGTGCAGCGCCTTTCACACAGGGGAGCGGGTGGGGAAAGGTGACCGGAAGCACGATCAAAAAAAGGAAGGTCTTTAGGCCGGATTTGAAAATAATAGTAATAATCCTTGCATTTGACACAGTGTCTTATCTACATCTTTGAGACGTCTCAAAGCGCTTTGCAGGACACACTAAAGTGTAGTGACCGTGTTTTGGTGGCAAAATCGACAGCCAATCGCACACAGCAATGTCCCACAAACTGTCATGGATTGAGTGACCAAATTATTATTATTTTGAAGGGATTATTACCCCCGGAAAAGCGATCCACCAATTGTCTAACAATCAGGTTCCTACTTACTGCTGGTAAACAGAGACGTGTGGAGTAAGGAAACTTGCCCAACATTTCACCCTGAACGGGAATCGAACCCACCTCCTCTCACTTGTGAGGCGAGTGCTCTCACCACTGAGCTACAGGTATCTAAATACACATCAATGAAACCCACATCACCACCAAACTCAGATACTTACCAAGACGTGGATGTTCGTGTGTTGAACCACTCTCTCTGAGTTCATCAATGACCGGTTGATGCTCGCTGGGAAATAAAGACATGTTTTTACTCTCGCACACACGTGGATCCTGTAGCTCAGGGTTTAGAGCCCTCACCTCGCAAGCGAGAGGACCTGGGTTCGATTCCCGGGGTGGACAGGGGGAAACGTTGGGGAAGTTTCCCTACTCCTTACACACACACACACACACACACACACGTGTCTTTCCTGGCAGGAACTCGCTTCTCAGTCAATTGGGGGATCACTTTCCACGAGTAATAATCCCTTCAAAACAATAATAATTTGGACACTCAATCCACGACTATTTGAGGGACATCGCTGGGTGCAATTGGTTGCCATTGGTAAACCTACTGCTGGTGAATAGAGGCGTGTGTGTGTGGAGTAAAGAAACTCTTCAGCCAAAGCCATAACTAACGGGGAGGGTGGTCCTCGCTGGACAAGCAGTGGGAAAGCTGATCAGTCAGCACTCTCAATGGCCAAGCTATGTGTGGGTTTAGCTGGTTAGACTCCAGCAGTTACCCCAACGCACACTCTGGGCTCCCCGCCACCCCAAGCCTTGGCTCTCGCCAACCTGCGCCTAATACTCTCCGGAATTAGGTAAGCAGAGTGCGTCCCTCCAGGGAGAGAGAGAGAGAGAGAGAAACTCCGACAATCTATCTCAGGGATTTTCAGATGTGAAGTGGGATGTGGGGAATTCTCAGTTGGGTTTGGAGACTCTTAAGCAAAGGTGATGGGTTTCCTCGTGTGACTGTCCAAAACAAAACAGTCTCCAGAACCCAGCCGGGCAATGGTTCTGGGGTAGAGTTTCCTATCGATGCACTGACCTTCTTTCCGTTTCCTATAGACGTAGTACACAGCGAGAGATCCAATCACCAGCACAGCCAGAACCCCAAAGGTTATCCCCGCTGTGGCTCCAACGTTCCCTACGAAGAGAAGACACCTTATACTGTGGCATTGGGGTTTACAACAACAACTTGCACTTACACAGCGCCCACTCAGGCAGGATAGCATCCCAGAGCACTTGACGATGGCAGAGCATGACACTGAGCTGGGGGGAGGGAGGGGGTGAAGGTGACCGTAGGCAGGTTAGGTCGAAGAGGGAGGTCTTTGGGTATGACCTGAAGATGGGGGAGGAAGGTGGGGACAAGGCGAGAGATTGGGGGAGAGAGTGACAGAGTTTCGAGAAGTAGTGGCTGAAAGCACGACCACCGATGGTGGAGCGGAGGGGGCGAGGGACAAGCAGGAGGCCGGAGCCAGTCGAGCGGAGGCAGCGGGTAGTGAGCTGCGGGGTGAGCAGATCAGAGAGAGAGAGGGGGAGAGAGAGAGGGAGGGAGGTGCCAGGGAGTGAAGGGATTTGAAGACGAGCGAGAGGATCTTGAAATCAATCTGTTCGGTGATAGGGAGCCAGCGGAGCCTGGCGAGGGCCGGGGTGATGGGGGGGGACGGGGTTTAGTGTGTGTGAATCTCTCAACACAAACCTGAGCCTTTCAAAGTCACGTCAAATTGGAAGAGGTTCTCTCCCACTGCGTTAGTGACACGGCATTGATATGTGCCCTGATCGGCTGCTTGGAATTTACTGATGAGCAGTTTAGAGAAGGTCGGTCCTGAGGTGATGTTGAACTTCTCGTCAGAGCCAGTGATGGAGTTGTCTTCCTTCGACCATGTAAAGTATGCGGGCAGCAGGTCAGTGTCCGACACCACTGTGTCTGTCAGTGTCACGTGTAAGGCCACATCTGCCTCCTTCCCCACTTCCACCTGAGGCTCAGACACCGATGCTATCTTGGGTTTATCTGTATAACAGAAAGAACAGCACATCATGTGGAGGCCCTGTAGCTCAGGGGGTTAGACCCCTCGCCTCGCAAGCCAGAGGACCAGGGTTCGATTCCCAGGTGGGTCAGGTCAGGGCGAAACCTTAGGTAAGTTTCCTTACTCCACACACACAACAATAACAACAAGACTACATTTGTATAGTGTCTTTCACATTGGGAGGCGCTGGAAAGTGACAGCATTTCAGACCCGAGCTGGGGTCAGGGGGAGAGAAGGGAGGGGAGGGGAAGGGGGGGTGAGGAGGGTCTTGAGGCGGGACTTGAAGGAGGCTAAGGAGGGGCCGAGGCGAAGTGATTGGGGGATGGAATTCCAGAGGTTGGGGGCAGAGTGGCTGAAGGCTCTCCCGCCAATGGTGGGGCGGGTGGATCGGGGGATGTGGAGCAGCCGGAGCGGCTGAGCGGAGGGAGTGGGCGGGTTGGTAGGGGGTGAGGAGGTGGCAGAGGTAGGGTTGGGCGAAACCATGGAGGGATTTGTAGGTGAGGACCAGGATTTTGAACTGGATCCTCTGAAGGATAGGGAGCCAATGAAGTCACACACACACACACAGATACACGCACACACACACGTCTGTTTACCAGCAGTAAGTAGGAACCCGGTTATGTCAAGGCATTGGAGAGGATGCAAAGGAGATTTACCAGGATGGTACCAGGAATGAGGAGAGGCTCGAGAAGCTAGGATTATTCTCCTTGGAGCAGAGAAGGTTAGGAGGAGACTTGATAGAGGTTTGAAAATGATGGAAGGATTCAATATGGTGAGCAAGGAGAAACTATTCCCACTGGCGGGTGGGTGGGTCGGTAACCCGAGGATACAAAATATACCGTTAATTCACTTTACAGTGTATCCTTTGAGACGTTTCGAAGATGTGATCAGGCGCTGGGTCAAATGTAAGGGTTAATATTATTGCTATTATTATTATGATCCTATGTTTATTATATTATTATCGTCTTCTCACCTAATATGAGGGCACATATACTGCTCGAGAAAATGTGCAGACCCACACATGTGAGCATCATCTCTGAGCTGATGTCTTGCTTCTTGATGATGTGACTTTGCTTGTTGGTCCCATTGAGAGATATCACCCCGAAATTCAGCTCAATGGCAGCATCTGGGACCCCATCTGTCCAGGAACAGGATAACTCCACCTCTGTTCCTTGATCTTCCGCTCCACACGTGATCTCCTCTGGAGGATCCTCTTATATGGGGCAAAGAAAGACAACTTTGGTTGGAATAATTGATAATAATAATAATAATCCTGGCATTTGATACAGCGTCTTATCATGCTTTCGAGACGTCTCAGAACTCTTCACAGGACACACTGTGAAGCGTAGTGTGTGAGGGTCTTGAAGTCGATCCATTTGGTGGCCGGGAGCCGGTGGGGCCTGGCGAGGGCGGGGGTGATGGGGTACAGGGTTTAGTGTGTGATAGGGAGCCAGTGGGGCCGGGCGAGAGCGGGGGTGATGGGGTACAGGGTTTAGTGTGTGATAGGGAGCCGGTGGAGCCTGGCGAGGGCGGGGGTGATGGGGTACAGGGTTTAGTGTGTGATAGGGAGTCAGTGGAGCCTGGCGAGGGCGGGGGTGATGGGGTACAGAGCTTAGGCTTAGTGTGTGATAGGGAGCCAGTGGGGCCTGGCGAGGGCGGGGGTGATGGGGTACAGAGTTTAGTGTGTGATAGGGAGCCGGTGGAGCCTGGCGAGGGCGGGGGTGATGGGGTACAGGGTTTAGTGTGTGTGATAGGGAGCCGGTGGAGCCTGGCGAGGACGGGGGTGATGGGGTACACGGTTTAGTGTGTGATAGGGAGCCGGTGGAGCCTGGCGAGGACGGGGGGGGTGATGGGGTACAGGTTTAGTGTGTGATAGGGAGCCGGTGGAGCCTGGCGAGGGCGGGGGTGGGTGATGGGGTACAGGGTTTAGTGTGTGATAGGGAGCCGGTGGAGCCTGGCGAGGGCGGGGGTGGGTGATGGGGTAGGGAGTTTAGTGTGTGATAGGGAGCCGGTGGGGCCTGGCGAGGGCTGGGCACACAGTCACACGTAAAGACTTACGGTAGACGTACAGCAGAACGTGGGTGATGGCTTTGGCTAAGGTGTAGTTGTTTTCCACAGAGCAGGTGTAGGTCCCAGTGTCATTGAAGCTGGAGTTCAGGATTGAGAGTTGGGAGCTGTTTCTCGCGATGTCTGTGTTCAAGTGATGCCACAAGTAGTTACACTTTGGAAAGCACTTAGTGTGACAATGCAGAGTGACCGACGTGCCCACAGCCACACAGTATTGCTCTGGGAACCAGTTCTTCTCACACATGCCAGCCATGGCGTGGGCGATCACCGGATCGGGACCGTCTGACACGTAAATAAGAATTATTAATATTAATATTAATTGATAATAATCCGCAGAGCCCCTATCGCTCAGGGGTTAGACTACTCGCCTCGCAAGCAGCAGGACCTGGGTTGGATTCTCGGGCGGGTCGGGACAGGGCGAAAGGTTGGGCAAGTTTCCTTGCTCCACACACACAGACACGCACACGCACACACACACACACACGTACACACGGGCCTCTGTATACCTCGCAGTTAGTAAGCACCCGGTTGTTGGTTGATTGGCAGTTTGCTTTTCTGGGGCTGATAATTCCTTCACACACAAAAAAAAATTGGTCACATCAATCCACGACTGTTTTTGTGGCACTGCTGTGTGCTGTGAGTTTTCACCCACAAAACACACAGTCACTACACTTGACATTGTATCCTGTGAAGCGCTTTGAGACGTCTCGAAGTCGTGATCAGGCGCTGGACCAAATGCCAGGGTTATCAGTATTATTTGACTCAGCGCCTTATCAGGTCTTCGAGACGTCTCGAAGCGCTTCACAGGATACGGTGTAAAGTGACTGTGTGTTTTGTGGGCGAAACAGCAGCCAATTGCGCCCAGCGATGTCCCCAACCTCCGTGGTTGCACACTTCAACTCACCAGCCAGTCGGGAACCTCGGCGACTTGTTTGACCCTCAACTGCCTGTTCTTCCCCCCATCCAAGCCATGACTCGCTCTGCCTTTCCTCAGCTCTGTAACATCGCCCGACTCCGCCACCACCTCACCCCTCAGGCCTCTGAAACTCTTGCCTTCATCACCTCCAGGCTCGACTATGCAAACGCCCGGCTTGTCAGCCTTCCCAACTCCTCCCTCCACAGATCATCTAGAACTCTACAGCCCGTGTCCTCTCCCGCACCAAACTCCATGACCCCCATCTGTCCCATTCTCTCCCGACTCCATTGACTCCCTGATCAAAGGATCCAGTTCAAGATCCTGCAAAGTCCACCAGGGCCTCACCCCACCCTACCCCTGCCACCTCCTAACCCCCTACCAACCCGCCCGCTCCCTCCGCTCAGCCGGCTCCGGCTGCTCCATCTCCTCCGACCCACCTGCCCCACCATTGGCGGGAGAGCTTCAGCCACTCTGCCCCCAACCTCTGGAATTCCATCCCCGAGTCACTCCACCTCGTCCCCTCCTTAGCCTTCAAGACCCTCCTCAAGACCCTCCTCTTCACCCCCCTTCACCTCCCCTCCCTTCTCCCCCCTGACCCCAGCTCGGGTCTGAAATGCTGTCAGTTTCCAGCACCTTGGGACGTTCTCCCGACGTGAAAGGCGCTATACACATGTCACCTTGTTGTTGCTGTTCAATGGCAAACTGAGTTTCACCAGCAAAAACACATCACTTCACCACTCTGGCTCTGGCCGACCTGTGCCTAATACTCTCCAGGATTAGATAAACGGGTGATCAGCCCCTCCAGGGGGGGAGAGTCCGAGCCTCTCGTTCCACACGCACCCCCTCCCCGAGCGGGTGGGTGATGCGGGGCATTCTCAGGTTGGTTTGGAGGCACTTAAGCATCGAGACGGGTTTCCGTGTGTGTCAGACACCCGACTGATCACGGTGAGTGTGTCTGTGTGTGCGTGTTTGGGCATGCGTGTGCGTGTGTGTGTGTGTGCGTGTGTGTCTGTGTGAGTGTGCCACACACACTCACAGTAGATGACTAACTGTACAGGGCTACTGCTGTCACTAGTAACTGCGTTCCTGGCAGTGCAAACTATCTCCCTGTTGTCTGTTCGGTGGAGGTGTGTGATGATAAGGCTGATATTGTCGGGAGACAGTCTGTAGCGGAAGTACGACGGGAAAGCGTATCCTCCGTAGGTCCAGGAGTAGTTGAGGAGTGTTCCGGAAGCCATGCATTTCAGGTTCACCGTGGAATGTTCCACAAACCCGTTTGAGCCCACGGCCCCGAAGTTAATCGTCACATTCGAGACTCGGGCTGAAAAGTCACAACAAAAACTTGCATTTATAAGTTGTCCCAAAGCTCAGGGGTTAGACCCCTCGTCTCGCACCCCACAGCCCCTGTAGCTCAGGGGTTAGACCCCTCGCCCTCCACCCCACAGCCCCTGTAGCTCAGGGGTTAGACCCCTCGCCCCACAGCCCCTGTAGCTCAGGGGTTAGACCCCTCGCCCCCCACCCCACAGCCCCTGTAGCTCAGGGGTTAGACCCCTCACCCCCCACCCCACAGCCCCTGTAGCTCAGGGGTTAGACCCCTCCCTCGCACCCCACAGCCCCTGTAGCTCAGGGGTTAGACCCCTCGCCCCCACCCCACAGCCCCTGTAGCTCAGGGGTTAGACCCCTCGCCCCACCCCACAGCCCCTGTAGCTCAGGGGTTAGACCCCTCGCCCTCGCACCCCACAGCCCCTGTAGCTCAGGGGTTAGACCCCTCGCCCCCCACCCCACAGCCCCTGTAGCTCAGGGTTAGACCCCTCGCCCCCACCCCACAGCCCCTGTAGCTCAGGGGTTAGACCCCTCCCCCCACCCCACAGCCCCTGTAGCTCAGGGGTTAGACCCTCGCCCCACCCACAGCCCCTGTAGCTCAGGGGTTAGACCCCTCGCCCCCCACCCCACAGCCCCTGTAGCTCAGGGGTTAGACCCCTCCCCCCCACCCCACAGCCCCTGTAGCTCAGGGGTTAGACCCCTCGCCCCCCACCCCACAGCCCCTGTAGCTCAGGGGTTAGACCCCTCGCCTCGCACCCCACAGCCCCTGTAGCTCAGGGGTTAGACCCCTCGCCTCGCACCCCACAGCCCCTGTAGCTCAGGGGTTAGACCCCTCGCCTCGCAAGCCAGAGGACCCGGTTAGATTCTCGGGCTGCTCAGGTCAGGGCAAATTTCCTTACTCTCTCCCCCCTCACCCACTCCCCCCCCCCGCCCCCACACACACACACACACGCCTGTGTTTCCCAGCAGTCAGGAGGAATCCGCTTGTTAGTTGATTGGGGGATCACTTTCCGGGGGTAATAATCCCTTCAAAAATATTAATTCGGTCACTCAATCCACGACTGTTTGTGGGGAAAACAGACTGTTTGTGGGACACTGCTGTGTGCAATTGGCAGCCGTGTTTCGCCCACAAAACATACATGGAGCCGGGCTGACACACACACACACACTGAGCCACGTACACACAGTTAATGTACTCACTGTATACGGTTAAACCCACTGGTTTGCTTTGGTCCTTGTTGACCAGGTTACTTGCTGAGCAAATGAACTTTTTGGTGTCGTTCCTGTGTACGGGGCTGATTGTGAGGCTGCTGTTATCTGCAGACATTGTGTAGCGTGGGTTCGGGGGTATCGGCTGTCCAGCCAGTGCCCAGGAATAAGTGGGGAACGATCCCATTACTGAACATCTCAGAGTCACACAGTCTTCATTTTCGATAAATATTTTTTTCCCTGGATTCACAGCAATGGTCAGGTTTGACATCCAGGCTGTAAAATAAGGTATAATCTGATTTATTATTATCATATAATAATATAATCCTAGCATTAATGTACATACTTAATTAATATTTGGAGATCTGTAGCTCAGTGGTTAGAGCACTCGCCTCGCAAGCGAGAGGACCTGGGTTCGATTCCCAGCCAGAACAAAATGTTTCCTTATTTCAAACTCACACACACGCCTCTGTTTACCAGTAAGTAAGAACCCGGTTGTTAGGTGCTTAACGGATCGCTTTTACGGGGGTAATAATCCTTCCAAAAAAATAATAATTTGGTCACTCAATCCACGACTCTTTGAGGGACACTGCTGTGCAATTGACTTTCTCCCACAAAATACACAGTCCTACACTTTATAGTATATTCTGTGGAGCACTTAAGACGTCTCTATGATGTGATGAAACAATAATAATCTTTGCATTTTATACGGCGCCTTAACATGTCTTTGAGACGTCTCGATGCGCTTCCCAGGAATATACCATCAAGTGAATTGACTGTATGTTTTGTGGGCAAAATAAGGCGTTATATCAAATGCAATTTGATTATCATTTACTGTTATGAAGGGCTTTGAGATGTCTGGACGATGTGCTACAGCTCTGTATCGAGTGCGAGGATCATTCTAATTATCAACAATAATAATATTAAGTGTATATCATTATTAATAATAATAATAATATTATTAAGTGTGAACTCACTGTGAACACATAGGATTATATCCTCTGAATACTGGGATCGGGAGTCTAAATCCGTTACTGCTACGGAGTAGGAACCAGAGTCAGTCGGGGTGACTCGATCGAGGCGGAGAGTGGCGTTGTTGGTATACAGTTTAGTACGGCCTTTGTACGTTGAGAAATACTGTACAGTCGACCCCAGCCCAGCAGCGATTAATTTCCCGGCGTTAACTGTCCAGGTGGTGATAAAACTTCCCGGAATGACAGGATCGACCAGGAAATAAACTGATTTGTCAGGCAATGTACTGATCGGATTCTTGGGAACAGTCAGGTTCACAGCACATGCTTTCGCTGTAATGCAATAACAATAATAATCATATTAATATTAATCATCGAAACAATCACAAAACCCACACACACTCGCCTGTGTTTACCAGTGGTATGTAGGCACCCGGTTGTCGGTCGATTGGCGGATCCGCGAGTAATAATCCCTTCAAAAACATAAAATAATAATACATTACACCCTCAACCCCCACTGTTTGTGGGGACGTCGCTGGGCGCGTTTGGCCCACAAAACACACAGTCGCTACACTTTACAGCGTATCCTGTGAAGCGTTTTGAGACTTCTCGACAACGTGAGCAGGCGATCCCTCAAATGCAAGGATTATTGTTATTATTATCATTATAACAGGATGACAGAGAAAGACCCACAAAACACAGAGACGGACACAGACAGACAGACAAAGACACACAGGTTCCCAGGTTCCTACTTACTTCTGATAAACAGAGGCGTGTGGGTACGTGTGAAGTAAGGAAACTTGCCCAACGTTTCCCCCAGAGGGGAAGCGAACCCAGATCTCTCACTTACAAGGTGAGCGCTCTTACCACTGAACTACAGAACTGCACAATTCAGAAAATGTCATTTGTTTAAGATGAAAGATAGATTTAGATAGATTTCTGCTAGAAAATAATAGCTTGGGATACAGTAGATAGACCCACAGATACACACAGAAAGACATAGAGAGAGAGGAGACAGACACATACACACACACCGAGACAGAGACACACACACAGAGGCAGAGAGAGGTACCATTTGTGTAGCGACTTTCACGTCGGGAGGATATCTCATAGATAGACACACTCACAGACACAGAGAGTCACTCACACACATAGAGAGACACACACAGGCACATCCACAAACACACAGAGAAGGAGACACAGACACACAACAACGCACAGACACTCACAAACAGAGAGATACACAAACAGACACTCACAAACAGAGAGATACACAGACAAACAGAGACACACATAGACACTCACAAATGCATATAGAGAGACACACACACACACTCATACACACGCGGACACAGAGACACACACACACTCACAAACTGAGAGAGACACACACACTCACAAACAGAGACACAGACACACACACTGAGAGACAGAAACACAGACACACACAGAGAGCGACACATACACAGAGACACACAGAGAGACACATACAGAAAGACAGAGATACACGCGGATAGATAGAGAAACATACCGAGAGACAGACACCCCCCAGATAATCACACACACACAGACAGAGACACACACTGTGAGACAGACACACACATCCAGACAGAGATATATATATACACACACAGTGGGAGACACACACAGTATATAGTTTGGGACATGTCGAACGACTGCCAGGACGGTGGGAGATGAACGAGATGGACCTTTGCTTATGTTGTTACCAGTAACTCACCCAAATTAGTGACCAGAATGAGCAGAGCAGCCACCAACATCCTCGCGGCTGGAAACCACCACATATACACGTTAGGGAGAGAGACAGAGACAAACTGAATATGGGCTGTCACCTGAACACAGGGCAGAGTCTGCTGTTAATCATTACTGTTACTGTAGAGAGACCCTGACACTGGCTCTAATGGCACCCGGTGCACTTTCACTGAGTCAGGAATTACAATAATACAAATTATAATACAAATTATATGTATATTTACACGTCGGGAGGATGTCCCAAAGCGCTTAACAATATTGTATTGGCTGAGTATGTGAGTTGGAGGTGGGAGCCAAGTGGAGGAGATTGGGAATAATAATAATAATGATAGTAATGATAACAATAATAATGCTGATAATAATAATCCTTTTGTTTGATACAGCGCCTTATCACGTCCTCGAGACATCTCGAAGCATTTCACAGAATATACTGTATATTTTGTGGGCAAAACACCGGCAGCCAATTGCGCACAGCAGCGTCCCACAAACAGTTGTGGATTGAGTGACCAAATTATTATTATCATTTTTTTGAGGGGATGATTACCCCCGGAAAAGCGATCCGCCAATCGACTAATGACCGGGTTCCTACTGACTGCTGGTAAACAGGGACGTGAGTAAAAAGTGTGTGTGTGGAATAAGGAAACTTGCTTAAGGTTTTGCACTGACACACCTGGGAATCGAACCCAGATCTGTTCGCTTGCGAGGCGAGCGCTCTAACCCCTGAGCTACAGGGACTCCACAAGATACTCACTGAGACACAAGTTTAGTGTGTGTTTTGTGATGTGTTCAGTGTGTGTTTAGGGATGTGTTCAGGGTCATGTTTCGTTACCCCATCACCCCCATCTTCCCCCGGCTCCACTGGCTCCCCATCACTGAGAGGGTACAGTTCAAGCTCCTGGTCCTCACCTTTAAAGCCCTCCATGGTCTCACTCCTCTTGTGTGGGCGAAACAAATAAAAGTTAATATAATAAGTTGTTATATTAGCTAACAGCTGAGCTACAGGACTCTGATGATAAATGATAAAACCCCTCACAGGTAAACCACTCGGAGCTCAGTGAGCTGTGAGTTAGGGATGTCTGGAGTTAATCGCTGTACAGCTGAAAGGTTTCAGCTGGTTTGAAGCGGTGATTTCATGTGGAAGTGAAACCCATTACAAGATTTGCTCACTCATAAAGCTGGCTCGTGGCCTCAGATTCCTGCACCTTGCCTGCAGCGGGCTGGGAATAATAATAATAATTATAGTAATAATTCTTGCCAAAAAAAATTGGTCACTTCAATCCACGACTGTTTGTGGGGACGTCGTTGTGCGCAATCGGCTGCCGAGTTTCGCCGACAAAATACGGTCAATTCACAGCGCCCTTCATGGTGTCCCGGAGCGCTTGACAGTGGCGGAGTCTGACCCCGATCCAGGGGGAGAGGGAGGGGAGTGGTGACCGGAAGCGCAATCAAAAGGAAGGTGTTTAGGCGGGAGGTGAAAGTGCGGAGGGAGGGAGGTGGCGAGGTGGAGGGATTGAGGATGAGAGTGACGGAGTTTCGGGGGGAGTAGTGGCTGAAGACACGGCCGGCGATGGTGAAGCGGAGGGGACGAGGGATGAACTGGAGGCCGGAGCCGGCCGAGCGGAGGCAGCGAGTGGTGGAGTGGGGAGGTCGGAGAGGTAGGGAGGTGTCAGAGCACCTGAAAGCGAGTGAGAGGATCTTGAAGTCGATCCGTTCAGTAATTCAGAGCAGATTCAGAGTTACCAAACACACAGTCACTACACTTTACAGCGTGTCCTGTGAAGTGCTTTAGATGGCTCGAAGATGTGATAAGACGCCGAGTCAAACGCCAGGATTATTATTGTTATTATATCAAATGAAAGAATTACATGAAGTGAAGAATTATTATATTAAAAGTAAGAATTATTATTATTAAATCAAATGCAAGAATTATTAATACTATTATTATATTAATTGGAAGAATTATTATTATATCAAATGCAAGAATTATTATTACAATTATATTAATTGGAAGAATTATCATTATAATTATATCAAATTCAAGGATTATTATTACTACTATTATATTAATTGGAAGAATTATTATTATTAAATCAAATGCAAAGAATATTATTCTATTAATTGGATTAATTTTATTATTATTGTTATATTAAATGCAGGAATTATTGTTATACTGAGGCACGTGATGGGGGAACCACGTGACGTTATGGGGGAGCACGTGACGGAGGGGAGCACGTGATGGGGACTACGTGACGTCATGGGGAGCACGCGGCGGAGGGGAGCACGTGATGGGGGACAACGTGACGTCATGGGGGCACGTGACGTCGTCGAAAGCACGTGACGGCGCCGCTCGCGCGGGGGAACGTGCGAAAAGCGACGGTTGGAAAAGGCGGGAGTCGGGGCACGGGGTCTCCCGAGCCGCTCAGCAGGGGCGGACCAGAGAGACGATGGGCTGAGGAGATGCGCTGGAGAGGGGGAAGGAGAAAAAGAGAGGGGGAGAGAGAGAGAGAAGATACAGAGAGGGAGGGAGGGATTAGAGAGAGAGAGAGGGAGAAAATACAGAGAAAGAGAGTAAGAGAGAAAGAATAGATGGAGAAAAAAAGTTACAGGAAAGAGAGAAAATGAGAAAGAGGGAGAAAAAAGAGAGAGAAAAGGGAAAGTGAAAGTGGAAAGAGAGAGGGAAAGAGAAAGGGGAGGAAAGAGAAAAAGAAAAGAGAGGGAGAGAGAGAGGGAGAAAACACAGAGAGAAAATGAGAGAGAAAAATAACGGTCAAAAAGTGACGGTTGGAAAAGGCGGGAGTCGGGGCACGGGGTCTCCCGAGCCGCTCAGCAGGGGCGGACCAGAGAGGCGATGCGCTGAGGAGAGGAGGAAGGAGAAAAAGAGAGGGGGAGAGAGAGAAAAAATAGAGAGGGGGAGAGAAAGAAAAGAGAAAGGGGGAGAGAGAGAAAAGAGAGAGACAGAGGGGGGAGAAAGAGAAAAGAGAGAGGGAGAGAGGGAGAGAGAGAGAAAAGAGAGAGAGGGGGAGAGAGAAAAGAGAGAGGGGGAGAGAGAAAAAGAGGAAAGGGGGAGAGAGAAAAGAGAGGGGAGAGAGAGAAAAGAGAGAGAGGGGAGAGAGAAAAGAGAAAGGGGGAGAGAGAGAAAAGAGAAAGAGGGGGAGAGAGAAAAGAGAGAGGGGGAGAGAGAGAAAAGAGAGAGGGGGAGAGAGAGAAAAGAAAGAGAGAAGGGGAGAGAGAGAGAAGGGGGGAGAGAGAGAAAACAGAAAGAAGGGGAGAGAGAAAAGAGAGAGGGGGAGAAAGAGAAAAAGAGAGAGAAGGGGAGAGAGAGAAAAGAGAGAGAGAGAGGGGGGAGAGAAAAGAGAGAGGGGAGAAAGAGAAAAGAGAGGGAGAAAGAGAAAAGAGAAAGCGAGAGAAAGAAAAGGGGAGAAGAGAGAAAAGAGAGGGAGAGATGAAATTAGAAAGAAAGGAGAGAGGGGGAGAGAAAACACAGAGAAAAAGAGAGGAAGAAGAGGAAATTAGAGAAAAGAGAGAGTGAGGGAGAACATACAGAGAAAAAGAGAGAGAAAAGAAGTGGGAGAGATGAAATTAGAGATAAAAAGAGTGAGAGAGAAAACACAAAAAAAGAGAGCGAAAGAAAAAGAGATAGAAAGAGAATAAGAAAGGTGGAGAAAAAAGAGAAAGTGAGTGAGAAAGATGGAGAGAAAGGGAAAAGACGGAGAAAATACGGAGAGATAGAGAGAGAATGAAAAGAAAAAAGACCAAGAAAAAGAGAGAGAGAAAGTGAGCGAGAAAGAGGGAGAGAAAAGATAGAGAAAAACAAAAAGAAATGAGAACTAAAGAGAGAGAAACATGGAGGAAAAAAGAGAATGAGAGAGAGAAAAGAAAAGAAGTAAAGACAGTGAGAGAGTGAAAGAGAAAGACAGAGCGGTTCCAATGTACTCGGTACAATTTGTCCTTCGGAGCCCAAGTCACGGAGCCCCGACCAACGGTCACATCAGCCTCTTAGGTATCATACGCACCTGAAACCGCGGGATGTCACAGCTTAGATAGTGTTTGCTTTAGGGAATAACATGGGATAGAGACAGTGCGCAGGTCGTTCGGGACATGTGTGAGCGACCCCCAGGAAGGTGGGAGGTGAACGAGATGGACCTCAGTCTTTTTATCGCCCAACGTTTCTTAGGTTGTGTACATCGCCAGAACTTCATCAAAGAAATATACAGCACAGAAGGAGGCCATTCGGCCCATCGTGTCCTTGTTAGCTCTTTGAAAAGTGCTTCCAAATCAACCCCACTCCCCCGCGCTCTCCCCATAGCCCTGATCAACCCCACTCCCCCATTCTCTCCCCATAGCCCTGATCAACCCCACTCCCCCTCTCTATAGCTCTGCAACCATGTCCTCATGAATTAATTATCTTCTCTCTTGAAAGTTGTGATCGAATTGGCTTCCACCAGCCTTTCAGGCAATGCATTTCAGATCGCAGCAACTCTCTGTGTGAAGACATTTCTCCTCACCTCCACTGTTTCTTTAACAACTATTTTAAATCAGTGTCCTCATGTTACCGACCCGCCCGCCAGTGAGAATAGTTTCTCCTTGTTCACTCTATCGAATCCCCTCATCATTTTAAAAACTTCATTGAAGTCTCATCTTAACCTTCTCTGCTCCGAGGACAATAATCCTCGCTCCTGTAGCCTCCACTGATACCTGAAATCCCTCATTCCTGGTACCATTCTGGTAAATCTCCTTTTCACCCTCTCCAATGCCATGACATCCTTCCTGGATGAGAGACAACTTTCTTCAGCTCAACGGGGGTAAAACTAAGGCCCTACTGATTGGCTCAAATCAGCGCCTCCTCACCTCAGGCGCTGACAGCATCAGCGTCCAAGGCCGCACTCTCCACCTCTCAAAGCCATCAGGAACCTCGGGGTTCCCTTCGACCCTGAGCTGTCCTTTCTCCCTCATATCCGCACCACAACTGGCACCGCCTTCCATCAGCTCCAGAACATCGCCAGACTACGGCACTACCTCACCCCTCACGCGGCTGAAACTCTGGTCCACATCTTTATCACCTCAAGGCCGGACTATGGGAACTCTCTCCTCTCCGGCCTTCCCGGCCCTCCCTCCACACTGCAGGTCATTCAGAACTCTGCAGCTCGTGTGCTGTCCCGTACCAGGCCTCGCGCCCACATCACTCCCACCCTCTCCCTCACCCTCCCCCTCACCTTCGCCCTCACCCTCGCCCTCACTCCCACCCTCGCCCTCACCCTCGCTCGCCTCCACAGGGCTCCCCATCCCCAGAGGATCGAATTCAAGATCCTCATCTTCACCTACAAGGCCATTCACGGCCTCGCTCCCTCCTACCTCTCCGACCTCCTATCCCCCCATGTACCTGCCCGTACCCTCCATTCCTCTGGCTCCGGTCTGCTCCACATCCCCCGCCCCAACCGCCCTACCATCGGTGGCCTTCAGCCTCTCAGCCCCGAGGCTCTGGAACTCCATCCCCAGTGCCTTCGCCGCTTCCTCCCTTTCCTCCTTCAAGGCCGGTCTCAAGGCCTTTCTCTTTGACCGTACCTTCAGCTCCACTCTCGACTCTCTACCCCCTCCTCGCTCCCTCCCTTCCCTCCCCTCACCCTGACCATTTCGCCCCTTTTCGGTCCCTCCCTTCCCTCCCCTCACCCCGACCATTTCCCCCCAATGCTCAGATCCTGACCAACTGTACAGTGCCTTGGGACATCCTCCGAACTTGACAGGCGCTCTATAAATGGAATCTTGTTGTTGTTGTTGTAAAATGTGGGGCCCAGAACTGAACACAGTCTCTAACTGAGGCCCTCCCGATTGGCTCTCGCCAGTGCTCTGCACCTCAGGCTCTGGCAGCATCAACCTCCGTGGTTGTACACTTCAACTCACCGATGCACCAGCCAGTCAGGAACCTCGGTGTCTTGTTTGACCCTCAACTGTCTGTTCTTCCCCACATCCAAGCCATGACTCGCTCTGCCTTTCCTCAGCTCTGTAACATCGCCCGACTCCGCCACCCCCTCACCCCTCAGGCCGCTGAAATTCTTGCCTTCATCACCTCCAGGCTCGACTATGCAAACGCCCGGCTTGTCGGCCTTCCCAACTCCTCCCTCCACAGGCTGCAGATCATCCAGAACTCTACAGCCCGTGTCCTCTCCCGCACCAAACTCCATGACCCCCATCTGTCCCATTCTCTCCCGACTCCATTGACTCCCTGATCAGAGGATCCAGTTCAAGATCCTGGTCCTCACCTACAAAGCCATCATTAGTCTCGCCCAACCCTATCTCTGTGACCTCCTAACCCCCTACCAACCCGCCCACTCTCTCCGCTCAGCCGGCTCCGGCTGCTCCATCTCCCCCGCCCCACCATTGGTGGGAGAGGCTTCAGCCACTCTGCCCCCAACCTCTAGTATTCCAATCACTCCAATCACTCCGCCTCGCCACCTCCTTAGCCTCCTTCAAGTCCCTCCTCAAAACCCTCCTCTTCGACTATGACCCTTCCCCTCCCCTCTCCTCTCTGACCCCAGCTTTGGTCTGTAATGCTGTGTACTGTCCAGCGCCTTGGGATTTCCTCCCAACATGAAAGGCGCTAAGTCACAAAATCTCCCTCCTTCCCACAGTTGGCCTGGGAACAATATGTCACATATCACTTGCCCACTCACATTAACTGTGCGTCAATCAGGGCCATCTGAAAGGAAAAACATTAAACTGTGACATAGATAGATAAATGGATGGCAGATTAGAGCATGAGAGAAACAGTCTTTTTACAAGTAGCACAGGCTTCTGACTGTTTGTGGGTCCCTCCTGTGCGCAATCGGCTGCCGCGTTTCACCCATAAAATATACAGTCAATTCACTTTACAGTATATTCTGTGAAGTGATTTGAGACGTTCTTTTTGGAGGGGTTAATACTTCCCGGAAAGTGATCCGGCAATCGACTAACGGGTTCCTACTTACTTTTAGGTAAACAGAGGCGCGTGTGTGTGTGTGGGGGGGGGGGGGGGGAATTGGGGGGGGGGGAATTGGGGGCACGTGTGGGATTGGAATAAGATTTCGCCCTGACCCGCCCAGGAATCAAACACAAGTCCTCTCGCTTGATAAGGCGATGTATCAAATGCAAGGATTATTGTGATGATGATCATGATTATGACCATTAGTTTTGTTATCATTATTTTTATTATTATTGTTCTGATTCTTATCCTTATTTTTATTATTACAGCTCAGGTCACGTGAATTTAAGGTGATCTGTGGATCATGGAGTTCAAAGCGAGTCGGGGTTCCTGCTCCTGGTCCCTAACGCTCCCTCTAGTGCTCAGGTATGTGTGTTACAGTCTGGTGGAGAGAGATTAGGTTTGTCTGTGGGGCCCTCTACAGTCGAGTGGCCGATTGACACTCAAATGGTGATGAGATCTTTAACCTGAACAGGCAGATAGTTTAACATCTCATCCAAACAACTGCTCTTCCAATGATAATACTAATAGTGGATTCCTGTAGTTCAGTGGTTAGAGCCTCGCAAGTGAGAGACTTGGGTTCAATTCCCAGCAGGGGGGACGTCGCTGTGCTCAATTGGCTTTACAGTCAATTCACTTTACAGTATATTCTGTGAAGCGTTTTAAGACATCAAGAAGATGTGAAAAGCACTGTATCAAATGCAAGAATCATTATATTTATAGGGCAAAACGTAATCATCAAAAAATAATAATCATAAATTGGTCACTCAATCCACAACTATTTATGGGAAAACACTGTGTGCAATTGATTGCCATTTTATGGAAGTGTTATTACCTCCGGAAAGCGATCCACCAACCAACTAACAAGGACACTTATCCAACATTTCGCCTAACTGGAAAGTGGATCCAGGTCCTCTTATTACCCCCAGAAAAGCGATCTGCCAATCGACTAACAACTGGATTCCTACTTACTGCTGGTAAACAGAGGTGTGACTAAAAAGTGTGTGTGTGTGTGTGGTGTAAGGAAACTTGCTTAAGATTTTGCCCTGACCCGACTGGGAATCGAACTCAGATCCTCTCGCTTGTGAGATGAGCACTCCAACCACTGAGCTACAGGGACTCCAACCACTGAGCTACAGGGACTCCACAAGATACTCGCTGAGATACAAGTTTAGTGTGTGTTTTGTGATGTGTTCAGTGACTGTTTAGGGATGTGTTCAGGATCATGTTTTGGGACCCCATCACTCCCATCTTCGCCCGGCTCCACTGGCTCCCCATCACTGAGAGGGTACCGTTCAAGATCCTGGTCCTCACCTTCAAAGCCCTCCATGGCCTTGCTCCCCGTCTGCTCCCTCCGTTCAACGGGCTCCAGGCTGCTTCACATCCTCCACCCGGCCCACCCAGCACTGTTGTTCGGGCCGTCAGCCTCTCTGCCCCATTATCTGGAACTTCAACCCACATTCCCTTTGCGGCTCAAAGCACTTGGCAGGATATACTGTAAAGTGTAGTGACTGTGTGTTTAGTGACTGTGTAGTCAGTGTGCACCCCGCCACACTCCTAGCCTCTGACATTGAATTATTGCGATTAAACCAAAGGAATTTTATTAGCAGAAAAACATAACAAGATAGAAACAGAAACAGAAATTGCTGGGAACACTCAGCAGGTCATGCAGCGTCTATGGAGAAAGGAAGTAGGTCAACATTTTGGGTCCTGTGTTTGGGGCCTTGGACAGTGGTATGGGAGGAGGGGAAAGGGCAGGTATTGCATCTCCTGCGCTGGCATGGGAAGGAGCCGGGGGGAGGAGAAGAACTGCTGGTGGTGATGGAGGAATGAACCAGGGAGTCACAGAGGGAAGGGTTCCTTCGGAATACTGAGGGGAAGGGAGGGGAAGATATGCTTAGGGGTTGGATCGTATGATTTCATGTGGAAGTAAAACCCATTGCAAGATTTGCTCACTCATAAAACTGGCTCGTTGCCTCAGATTGCTGTACCTGGCCTGCAGCGGGCTAGGAATAGTAATAATAATGATAATAATAATTCTTGCAAAACAAATAAATTGGTCACTTCAATCCACGACTGTTATTGGGACATCTCTGCGCTCATGCAATTGGCTGTTGCGTTCTACCCATAAAATATACAGTCACCGCACTTCACAGTATCTCCCTGTGAAGTGCTTTGAGACGTCTCGGAGACGTCATAAAGCGTTGTATCAAATAGAATAATCATTGCATTTGCGCACAGCGACGTCCCACAAACAGTCTTGGATTAAGTGACCAATTATTATTATATTTCTTTCGCAAGGAATTATAACCCCCCAGAAAAGCGATCCATCTATCGACTAACAAGCGGGTTCCGACTTACTGCTTGGTAAACAGAGGCGTCTGTGTGTGTGGAGTAATAAAACTTGCCTTCGTTTCACCTTGAATACTGAACTAGTGGTGAATAATGTTAACTTGTCAATGAGTCGATAAGTTAAGTCACAACAACAACAATTGGAATTTACACAGCACTCTTTACATGGGGAAGCATCTCGGAGTGGCGGAGCCTCATGCCAAGCCAGTGGGAGGGGAGAGAGGGAGGAAGTGACCATAAGCATGGTCAAAGAGGAAGGCCTTCAGTTGTGATCTAAAAGAGTGGGGAGGGGACGGCAGGAAAGTGGGGACAAGGCGGAAGGATTGGGGGAGAGAGCTCGAAAGTTTGAAAGTACGGACATCCACGATGGATTGGAGGGCACGAGGGACAAGCAGGAGGCCGCATCCAGCTGAGTGGAGGCAGCATGTCATGGGTTGGGCGGTCAGCAGGTCGGAGAGAGAGGTAGGGGGTGCCAAGGCCTGAAAGGATTTGTAGATGATTGATATTCGTACAAACGTATGGTCAATTCATTTTACAGCATATTCTGTGAAGCGCTTTGAGACGTCGAGAAGACGTATATCAAATGCAAGGATTATATTATTAAAGGATCTTGAAATCGATCTACGTTGTCACAGCTATTTACTTCCCGGGGCCATTACGACGTAAATTGTGATAAATATCTTTTTGGTGCTTTCCAAGGTTCTGAAACACAATGAATACAGGACAGATCATTACTATCAACACATTTACACAGAGCCTTTCATGTCAGGAGGACGTCCCAAGGAGCTGGACAGTCAGGGATTTGGATCTGAGCTGTAGGTTGGGATCAGGAGGGGTGGAGGGCGGGGAGGGTGGGGGGTGGGAGGGTGACCAAAGGAGCAGTTGATTGAAGACGAAAGTCTTGAGACAGGCCTTGAAGGAGGTGAGGGAGGGAGTGAGATGGAAGGATTGTGAGATGGAGTTCCAGAGGATGGGGCAGAGTGACTGAACGCCCGACCGATGGTGGGGCAGGCGAGGTGGGGGATGTGAAGCAGGCCGGAGGCAGAGGGGTGAGGAGGTCGCAGAGGTAGTGGGGAGCAACGTCATGGAGGGCTTTGAAGGTGAAGACCAGGATCTTGAACTGTATGCTGTGTGTGATGGGAAGCAGTGGAGTCGGGAAGGGTGGGGCTGATGGGGGGCAGAGCCTGGGGTGGGAGAGGACAGAGCTGCAGAATTAGTTCTGGATGATCTGCAGTTTGTAGAGGGAGGCGTTGGGAAGGCCGACAAGCAGGGAGTGGGCAAAGTCAAGCCTGTATGTGGTGAACACATGGATGAGGGTCTCGGTGGCCTGTGGTGAGAGACAGTGGCGGAGACGGGCAATATGGTGGAGGTGGGGAAGGCATAGCAGGTCATGGCATGGATGAGGGGATGAAGGACAGTTTAGGGTCGTAAAGAACAGAGGTGGGACAGCAAGAGACTGAGCCGGGCTGACACACTGTCCATGTCAGCCATTTGTTTCCTCACCATGTAAGGGCCTGAATCCTTCTGGGAGACATTGGCAGAGGAAGCCTAAAATATAACCAAACACAGTTTAGCTATTCAGTAGCAATGTCGTTAGCAGTAAATAATAATAACCCTTGCACTTCATACAGCAGCTTATCATGTCATATCTTCGAGACGTCTCAAAGTGCTTCACAGGATACACCGTAAAGTGTAGTGACTGTGTTTTTATCATAATAATAATAATCCTTGCATTTGATACAGCACCTTATCACGACTTTGAGTCATATCAAAGGGGAGCCAATTGCCTACGGTCCTTGTCCGGGAATCGAAACCGGATTCTCTCGCTTGCGAGCCGAGTGCTCTAACCACTGAGCTACAGGACTGCACAGAACTTACTCTGACATCAATGTTCTCGTAGTGTGGTTCCCACTCTGTCTCTCGCTGTGCACTGCGGGGTGTCTTGGCTAGAAAATAAACAACAACTTGTTTATTCAAAGGCGCAGCCTCTGATGGTGGGATAGAGGGAACGAGGGATAAGCAGGAGGCCAGAGGGGGGGTTGAGCAGGTCGGAGAGGTAGGGAGGTACTAGGGCATGAAGGGGTTTGAAGTCACGTCAAATTGGAAGAAGTTCTCTCCCATTGCGTTAGTGACATGGCATTGATATGTGCCCTGATCGGTTGCCTGGAATTTACTGATGAGCAGTTTAGAGAAGGTTAGTCCTGAGGTGATGATGAACTTGCCGTCAGAGCCAGTGATGGAGTTGTCTTCCTTCGACCATGTAAAGTGTGCGGGCAGCAGGCCAGGGTCTGACACCCGCACTGTGTCTGTCAGTGACACGTCTAAGGTCACATCTGCCTCCTTCCCCACTTCCACCTGAGGCTCAGACCCTGACGCTCTCTGGGGTTTATCTGTGTAACAGCACAGACAGCGTTCAGCAAAACAGCAACACAGTCACCCCAACAGTTAGTAGGAATAATAATAATCCTCCCGTTTGATACAGCGCCTTATCACGCCATCGAGACATCTTAAATCCTATCTAAAGACCTTCCTCTTCGACCAACCGCACCTTCAGCCACCCTCCCACCCCCCAACCCACCCCCCTGCCCTCCACCCCTCCTGACCCCAACTCCCAGCTCAGGTCCAAAAACCCTGACTGTGCAGCGTCCCGGGACATGTTTGCGACGTGAAGGGCGCTATACAAGTGTAATTTGTCATCGTTGTTGTTGTTCAGCCCTCAAGTCCTCACCAATGACTATAGAGCATTGACTGTCAGAGACAACATGGCGTCCAACACATGTGAAGATCTCTCGGGAGCTGAGCTGATCCTTTGTGATGGTGACATTCCCCTCGTTTGTCGCATTGACAATCGTCTGTCCGACCTTCAGCTGAAGGACAGAGTCTGGCACCCCACCAGCCCAGGAGCACATCAACACCAATGCTGTTCCTTTATCTGCTGCTCCGCATGTGATCTGCTGTGTGGGAGCCCCTTGAACAAGGCAAAGACAAACAGTCCAGTTATTGGCTCCACCTTGAGTTGTCCCCACCCTCGCCCGGCTCCACTCGCTCCCCATCCCTCAGAGGATACTGTTCAAGATCCTGGTGCTCAGCTTCAAAGCCCTCCATTGCTTCACTTCTCCCTCCCTACCTCTATGGCCTCCTAACCCCCGACCAACCTGTCCGCTCCCTCCGCTCAGCGGGTGCTGCACTGCTCCATGTCCCCTCCCGCCTGCCCCACCGTCAGTGGTCGGGCCTTATGTCTGTGTTTGGGCCTTAGGCCTCTCTGCCCCCACCCTCTGAAACTTCCACAATCCCTCTGCCATGCCGCCCTCGCCTCCTTTATAACCCATCTCAAGATTTCCCTCTTCGACAGACTGTGCCGTCGGTCAACCTCCTACACCCATCTCCCTGCCCTCCAACCCACCTGATAGCAACCCCCAGCTCAGGTGTGGGTCCCTGACTGTCCAGTGCCTTGGGACATCCTCCTGACGTGAAAGCCACTGTGTAAATGTCATGTGTTGTTATTTAGACAGTGCCAATTTTGACTGAGATCTAACTCACTGTACACGAGGATTGAAACCTTCTCCGTGCGGCTAATCGTGGTGTAATCGCTCTCCACATTGCAAGTGTAATCCCCGCTGTTGTGGAACGTGAGGCTCTCTATAGGCAGCTGTGAGGTGTTGCCGGCAATGACTGTGGTGTTATGTGTCCACCTGTAGTTGCCCTCTGGGAAACATTTCGTCTGACAGTTGAGGGTCATAAATCTCCCTCCTTCCCACAGTACTGTCCTGGGAAGAAGCTGTCACATAGCTCCAGCCCGATCACTTCAACTGTGGGTGGATCAGGGCCATCTGAAAGAATAAGCATTAAACTGTGACATAGATAGATAAATGGATGGCAGATGATAGTGTGAGAGAAACAGCCTTTTTACATGTATCACAGATCTCTGGCTGTTTGTGGGACGCTGCTGTGCGCAATTGGCTGCCGAGTTTTGCCCATAAAATCTACAGTCAATTCACTTGACAGTATATTCTGTGAAGCGATTTGAGACGAGGTAAGGTGTTTTTTTTGGAGGGGTTAATACCTCCCGAAAAGTGATCTGCCAATCGACTAACAAGGGTTCCCACTTACTGCTCCGTAAGTAATGTGGTGTGTGTGTGTGTGGGTGTGCTTGTGGGGTGTGGGGCGCGGATGTGGGGTGTGGGTGGAGTAAGGAAAGTTGCTTAAGGTTTCGCTCTGACCCGCCCGGGAATTGAACCCAGGTCCTCTCTTGCTTGATTGTCAAATGCAAGGATGATTCTTATTCTTATGATGATAACTATGATCATTATTATTGTTATTATCATTATTATTATTGCAGCTCAGGTCGCGTGAGGCTGAATTTAAGGTGATCTGTGGGTCATGGAGTTTAAAGCGAGTCAGGGTTCCTGTTCCTGGTCCCTAAACTCCCTCTCGGGCTCAAGTGTGGGTGTTGCAGTCTGGTGGGGAGATTAGGTTTGTCTGTGGTGCCCTCTACAGTCAAGTGGCCGATTGACACTCAAATAGTGATGGGATCTTTAACCTGAACAGGCAGATAGTTTAACGTCTCATCCAAACAACGGCTCTTCCAATGACAATAATAACTAGCTCCGTGGTTAGAGGCATTCCTTATTTGTGTTTGATTCCCAGCAGGGGGTGAATGCTTGGGCAAGTTTCCTTACTCCACACGCCTGATAATAATCCTTCAAGAAAATAAATTGGTGACTTCAATCTACGGCTGTTTGTGGGACGTTGCTGTGCGCAATTGTCTGCCGCGTTTTACCCACAAATATACAGTCAATTCACTTTACAGTATATTCTGTGAAGCGTTTGAGTTGTCTAAAACACATGAAAAGCACTGTATCAAATGCAAGGATTATTATATTAGTTATAGAGCAAAACGTCGGCCAAGTTTCCGTACTCCCAAACACACCCTCTGTTTACTGAGCAGTAATTAGGAACCCTTAATTAGTCGATTGGTGGATCGCTAACTGGGAATCAAACCAAAGAGCTCTCACTTGCGAGGTGAGGGCTCCAACCACTACAGGACCCCACTGTTTGTTCCTCCATCCACAGCATCAAACCCCAATGTAGAATATTCCAGCATTGCATTGGAGCTTCAGTCTGGACTACATGAGTTCCAAGTACTGACGTGAGGCCACAACCTTCTGACTTATAGAGAGCTGAGCCAGGCTGGAACAAGTAGGGATACACGTGGGCCAACTGCACTGTCCTGTTCAGCTCACGTTGATCTGGTTTTAACACCACAGCAAATATACTCACAAGTTATCACCAGCTTCACTGGTTTGCTGCTGTCACTGCCCACCAGGTTACTGGCCGTGCAGATAAACCCTCCACTGTCGCTCCTGTGTACGGGGCTGATTGTCAGAGTGCTATTATCTGCAGACAGTGTGTAACGTGGGGTTACAGGTAACGGGTGTCCATCCAGTGCCCAGGAATAGGTGGGGAACGATCCCATCGCTGTACATCTCAGTGTCACTGTGTCTTCATTCTCGATAAATATCTCCTTGTCTGGACTCAGGCTGATGCTCACATTGGACACCAGGGCTGTAAGATAACGCGTTTCATTTCATTCTGAAACTTTACTGACCTCACACTTTATTTCTGACACTGATAATAATAATTCAATGAAGTGAATTGACTGTATATTTTCTGGGCGCAACACGGCAGCCAATTGTGCACAGAGTCTCCCACAGTCGTGGATTGAGTGAGGAAAATATAATTGCTTCTTTAACAAGGACTGGGTGGCCTTTTTTGTGGTGGTGGGGGGAGAGAGAGACACACACACAGAAACACAGAGAGCCACATACACACACACACAGACTCAGAGAGAGACTCACACACTCATAGAGAAACACACACTCAGAGACAGAGAGAGAGACTCACACTCACAGATAGACAGACACAGAGAGAGACACACACTCTCACAGATACAGAGAGGGATACATTTGTATAGCGCCTTTCACGTCGGGAGGATGTCCCATAGATAGAGACACACTTACAGTCACGTAATCCACAACTGTTTGTGGGACACTACTGTGCGCAACGGGCTGCTGCGTTTCGCCCATAAATATACAGAATTCACTTTACAGTGTATTCTGTGAAGCGCTTTGAGATGTCCAGAAGATGTGATACTGTGCTATATCAAATGCAAGGATTATTTATTATTTATTATTACAGATACAGAGACACACATACAGGCACATCCACAAACACACAGAGGGAGACACGGACACACAACAACACACAGATACTCGCAACAGAGAGGTACACAGAGACACACAGACACTCTCAAACAGAGAGATACACAAACACACAGAGACACATAGACACTCACGAACAAAGAGATACACAGGCACTCACGAATGCATAAAGAGGCATACACACACTCATACACACATGCACAGAGACACACACTCACAAACTGAGAGAGAAACAAACACAGACACACACACACTCACAGAGACACAGACACACACACTCACAGAGACACGGACACACACAGAGACACACACACACACACTCACACAGAGAGAAACAGACACACAGATTCACAGCCACACAGAGACACACAAACACTCACATTCCCTCTCTCAAATTCACACACAAACAGACAGACATACTCAAACTCACACAGCAGACTTATATACACACACACAGACAGACACTCTCTCTCTTACCTTCACACACTCTCACACACACAGACAGACACACACACAGACACTCACACTCCCTCTCTCACCTTTACACACAAACTCACACAGAGACAGACATACACAACCTCACACACAGACCTATACACACATTCTCACACAGAAACTCACACACATACAGTCACACACACACATACAAACACAATACTCACTCTCAGTCATACATACACAGACACACCCTCATACACACACCACCACACACACACTCTCACACACAGACAATCACACACAATCACAATAGTAGTGAATCCAAGGATGCGGCCCGCGGGCCACCAGTTGACCGTCCTGCTCTAACCAACACCCTACAGGACTCCACAGGGCTTGAAACACAACCTGCTGATTGAAGTGCTGCCGACTGAGTCAGGCCGACACCAAGGTCTGCCCTTTGACAAACCCCCAGGCACAAAGTTGATTAATTGATCAGTTTCAGAGTGAGTTTGTCGCCGGTCTGTGACCATCACAAGATCTCAGTCTCTCTCTGTATCCAACACATTAATTCAGTTCCACCGAGAAACCTGATATGTGGAACTGTTTAAATGAAATCTATTTCAGGAGAAATTAATGATATTTAGTGAAATCTCTGTACTGTGTAATAATAATAATAATAATAATCCTTGCATTTGATATAGCGCTTTTCACGTCGGGAGGATGTCCCAAAGCGCTTCGAGTGTAAACTAATGTGTAAACTAATCACCCCAGCCCTCACACACACTGAACTCTGTACTCCCACCACCCCAGCCCTCGCCAGGCCCCACTGGCTCCCTATCACACACTAAACCCTGTACCCCATCACCCCTGCCCTCGCCAGGCCCCACTGGCTCCCTATCACACCCTTCTGTTTGTCCTTCGCTCCCTCTGCTCCATCATTGGTGACCGTACCTTCAGCCACTATGCCCTGAAGCTCTCCCTATCAACCCCTCCATCTCGCCCCCTCACTCCCCACCTTCAAATCACGCCTATTTAATTGTATTTACCGTCACCTCCCCCCTCCCTCTCCCACCGGCTCGGGGTCAGACTCTGCCCCTGTCCAGCGCTCTCGGACTCTACCCTATGTGAGGAATGTGGTGTAAATGCAAGTTGTTGTTGTTGTTTACTCACTGTGAACACGCAGTTGTAAAGCTGCTGTGGCTGATCCGTGGTATAATTCAAACACAATCACTGAGTACGAACCGGAATCAGCCGGAGTCACTGTGTCCAGACGTAGAGTGGCATTGTTGGGGTAAAGCTCAGCCCGACCCTGGTAGTCTCCAAAATATTTCACTGTTGTTCCCTGTGCTGTTGCGATTGTGGAGCTGGTGTTGGCTTTCCATGATATGCTAAAACTTCCCTGTTCACTGGGCATTACCAGGAAGTACACAGATTGTCCGGCTGTGGCTTCTATGTGACTCTCAGTAACGGTCAGACTGAAAGCTCCCACCTGCTCTGTAACACATAACACACACAACAGTCAATCAATCACAGTGTAATAATAATATTAATATTAATCCTTGCATTTGATCTAACGTCTTATCACGTCTTTGAGATGTCTCAAAGCGCTTCACAGAATCTACTGTAAGTTGAATTCACTGTATATTTTGTGGGCAAAATTTTGAAGGAATTATTACTCCCAAAAAAAGCGATCCGCCAATCAACTAACAACCGGGTTCCTACTTCCTGCTGGTAAACAGAGGTGTGTGTGGAGTAAGGAAACTTGCCCAACAATTTGCTCTCCCGGGAATCAAACCAGGTCTCTCACTTGCGAGGCAAGTTCTTTAACCGCTGAGCTACAGGACTTTACAATTCAGAACTCTCTCAACTATTCAGTGAGTGAGTAGTAAACTTATTGAACAGGATCCCGATGGAGACAGACGGTGGAAGCAGAAAATGTCATTTGTTTCAAGATCAACTTTGATAGATTTTTACTGGAAAATAATATCTTGGGATACAGTATATAGACACACACAGACACACAGGAGTTACACACACACACAGAGACATACACACACAGACACACAGACATAGAGAAGGAATCACACACACACAGAGACACACACACACATAGACAGAGACACACAATCACAGAGAGAGACACATACAGAGAGACAGAGACACACACACTGAGAGACAGACACACACACACACAGACAGAGACACACACTGAGAGATAGACACACACATACACAGAGTGAGAGAGACACACAGTATATAGTTTGTGACACGACATGTCTAGCGACTGCCAGGACGGTGGGAGATGAACGAGATGGACCTTTGCTTATGTTGTTACCAGTAACTCACTCAGATTAGTGACCAGAATGAGCAGAGCAGCCACCAACATCCTCGCGGCTGGAAACCACCACATATACACGTTAGGGAGAGAGACAGAGACAAACTGAATATGGGCTGTCACCTGAACGCAGGGCAGAGTCTGCTGTTAATCATTACTGTTACTGTAGGGAGACCCTGACACTGGCTCTAATGGCACCCGGTGCACTTTCACTTTGTCAGGAATTAATATGTTAATTTATGAGATAAATAGTTTTACTTCCTGTAAGACACATTTTACGCCCTCACTATTTTTAATATTATTATAATAATAGTCCTTGCGTTTGACACAGCGCCTTATAACGTTTTTGAGACTTCTCAAAGTGCTTCACAGGATACACTGGGAAATGTAGTGACTGTGTTTTGTGGGAGAAACGCAGCAGCCAATTCCGCACAGCAATGTTCCACAAACAGTAGAGGATTGAGTGCCGTAATTGTTATTTTTTTTTGAGCAATCCTGCATTTGATACGGCGCTTATCACATCTTCGAAACGTCTCAAAGCGCTTCACAGGATACGCTGTACAGTGGAGTGACTGTGTGTTTTGGGGGCTGAAATGTGGCAGCCAATTGCACACAGTGACGTCCCCACAAACAGTTGTGGATTGAGTGACCACATTATTATTATTTTTTAAAAGATATTATTGCCCCCAGGAAATCGATCCCCCAATCGACTAACCCCCGGGTTCCTACTGACTGCTGGTAAACAGAGGTGTGAGTAACAAGTGTGTGTGTGTGGAGTAAGGAAACTTGCTTAAGGTTTTGCCCTGACACACCCAGGAATTGAACCCAGATCCTCTCGCTTGCGAGGCGAGCGCTCTAAACCCCTGAGCTACAGTGGAGACAAGATATTCGCTGAGGTACAAGTTTAGTGTGTTCAGTGACTGTTTAGGGATGTGTTCAGGGTCATGTTTCGTTACCCCATCACCCCCATCTTCGTTCGGCTCCACTGGCTCCCCATCACTCAGAGGGTACAGTTCAAGCTCCTGGTCCTCACCTTTAAAGCCCTCCATGGCCTCACTCCCCCCCACCTCTGTGAACTCCTAACTAACCCCCTACCAACCTGTCCATTCTCTCCACTCAGTAGCCTCCGGCCGGCTTCACATCCCCCACAAGTGGCTGTTGGGCCTTCAGCCTCTCCACCCCCTCCCTCGCCTCCTTCAAGGCCAGTTTCAAGACCTTCCTCTTCGACCATCACATCTTTGGTCACCGTCCTACCTTCCTCCTCCCCGTCCTCTACCCTTCCTGATCCCAACCCCCATCCTGGGTATAAACCTCTGACTGTCCAGCGCCTTGGGACGTCCTCCTGACATGAACATAATAATCATTGCATTTGATATCGCGCCTTATCATGTCGTCGTGACATCTCATTCATAGAACAGACTGTAGAGTGGAGTGACTGTGTATTTTGTAGCCAAAACATGGCAACCAATTATCATGTCATTGAAGTGGCTCAAAGAGCTTAGCAGGATATGCTACTGTAAAGTGTAGTGACTGTGTGTTCAGTGACTGTGTAGTGACTGTCAGGGATAGTGTGCACCCCACCACACTCCTAACCTCTGACACAAGATGGAATTATTGCGGTCAAACCAAAGGAATTTTATTACCAGAAGAAGATAACAAGAGAGAAATGTGGAGAGACGAGAGAAGCTGAGATTGTTCTCCTTAGAGCAAGAGGAGGATAGGGGAGATCTAATATAGGTGTTCAAAATGATGAGGGGTTTTGATAGAGTAAATAGGGAGAAACTGTTTCCACTGGTGTGTGGGTCAGTAACGGGAGAACATAGATTTAATATAATTGGGAAAAGAACCAGAGGGGAGACGAGGGGACATTTACGCAGCGATTTGTTACGGTCTGGAACGCACTGCCGGAAAGGCTATGAAATCAGATTCCATAGTAGCTTTCAAAAGGGAATTGGACAGGGACTTGAAAAGGAAAAATATGCAGAGATACGGGGTAGGAGCGGGGGAGTGGGACTGATTGGGCAGCTCTTTCAAAGAACCGGCACAGACACGATGGGCTGAATGGCTTCCGCCTGTGCTGTAAGATTCTGTGATTCCATAATCATAATAATAATAATCATTTGATATAGCGCCTTAACACGTCGAGATCTCAGAGCTCTTCACAGAGTACACTGTAAAGTGAATTGACTGTATATTTGTGGGCGAAACGCGGCAGACAATTGCGCACAGCAGTGTCCTACAAACAGTCGTGGATCGAAATAGCCAATATATTATTTTTTGTAAGGAATATTACCCCCAGAAAAGTAATCCACCAGTCGACTAACAACCGTATTCTTACTTACTGCAGTGTAAACAGAGGCGTGTGCGTGTGAAATAAGGACATTATGCCCCGACGCGCCCAGGAATCGAACAAAGGTCCTCTCGCTTGTGAGGCGAGTGCTGTAACCACTGAGCTGCAGGACTCCAACGATAAAACCCCTGACAGTTAACCACCCGGAGCTCAGTGACCTGTTAGTTAGGAATGTCTGGAGTTAATCGCTGTACAGCTCAAAGGTTTCAGTTGGTTTGAAGCAGTGATTTCATGTGGAAGTGAAAGCCATTGTAAGATTAGTTCACTCATAAAGCTGGCTCGTGGCCTCAGATTCCTGTACCTTGCCTGCAGCTGGCTGGGATAATAATGGTAATAACAACAATAATAATAATAATAATCCTTGCATTTGATATACGCTTTTCACGTCTTCAAGACGTCTCAAAGCGCTTCACAGAATAGTGAATTGACTACATTTGTAGGTGAAACACAGCAGCCAATTGTACACAGCAGTGTCCCACAAACAGTCGTGGATTGGAATGACCAATTTATTATTGTTTTTTTTGAGGGATTATTATCAGGGTGTGGAGTAAGGAAACTTGTCCAAGGCCTCGCCCGGCCAGGAATCGAACTCAGGTCTCTCACTAATAATAATAGTAATAATAGTAATTCTTGCAAAAAAGACAAATTGGTCACTTCAATCCACAACTGTTTGTGGGACACCTCTGTGCAATTAATTGGCTGTTGACTAACAAGCGAGATTACTTTCTGCTTGGTAAACAGAGGCGCGCGCGCGTGTGTGTGTGTATGTCTGCGTATGTGTCTGTGTGTGTGGAGTAAGGAAACTTGCCCTACGTTTCACCCTGAATACTGAACTCCTGGTAAATAACATTAACTTCTCAGTGAGCCGATAAGTCACAACAACAACAACTTGTATTTACACAGCGCCCTTTATGAGGGTAGCGTCTCGGAGTGGTGGAGCCTGACGCAGAGCCAGTTGGAGGGGAGAGACAGGCAGAAGGTGACCGTGAGCATGGTCAAAGAGAAAGATTTTCAGTCTTGATCTAAAAGAGGGAGAAGGATAGGAGAGGGGAGGAAAGGGGGAAAGGCGGAGTGATCGGGGGAGAGAACTCCACAAAGTCTGACAATACGACCCCCCATGATGGATCAGAGGGCACGAGGGACACGCAGGAGGCCGGAGGCAGCCGAGAGGAGGCAGTGGGTAGTGGGTTGGGGGGGTCAGCAGGTCGGAGAGAGAGGTAGGGAGGTGCCAGAGCCTGAAGGGATTTGTAGATGATTGAAAGGATCTTGAAATTGATCTACGTTGTCACAGCTATCTACTTCCTGGTGCCATTACGACGTAAATTGTGATAAATATCTTTTTGGTGCTTTCCAAGGTCCTGAAACACAATGCAGATCGGACAGACCATTACTAACAACAACATTTTATACGGAACCTTTCACATCAGGAGGACGTCCCAAGGACCTGGAGAGTCAGGGATTTGGATCTGAGCTGTGGGTTGGGATCAGGACGGGGTGGATGGTGGCGAGGGAGGGGTTAGGAAGGTGACCAGGTTGAGGAGGAAAGTCTTGTGACAGGCCTTGAAGGAGGTGAGGGAGTGATGAGGTGGGATGGAGGGACTGTGGGATGGAGTTCCAGAGGGTGGGGCAGAGTAACTGAAGGCCCAACCGATGGTGGGGCAGGTGAGGCGGGGGATGTGAAGCAGGCCGGAGCCCGCTGAGCAGAGAGAGCGGACAGGTTGTTAGGGGGTATGGGGAGCTGCAGAGTTAGTTCTGGATGATCTGCAGTTTGTAGAGGGAGGCGTTGGGGAGGCCGACAAGCAGGGAGTGGGCAAAGTCAAGCCTGTTTGTGGTGAACACATGGATGAGGGCCTCGGTGGCCTGCGGTGAGAGACAGTGGCGGAGCCGGGCAATATGGCGGAGGTGGGGAAGGCATAGCAGGTCATGGTATGGATGAGGGGATGAAGGACAGTTTAGGGTCGTAAAGGACAGAGGTGGGACAGCAAGAGACTGAGCCGGGCTGACACACTGTCCGTGTCAGCCATTTGTTTCCTCACCATGTAAGGGCCTGAATCCTTCTGGGAGACATTGGCAGAGGAAGCCTAAAATATAACCAAACACAGTTTAGCTATTCATTAGCAATGTCGTTAGCAGTAAATAATAATAACCATTGCATTTCATACAGTGCCTTATCACGTCTTCATAACATCTCAAAGCGCTTCACAGGATACACGGTAAAGAGTAGTGACTGTGTGGTTTCATAATAATAATTGTTGCATTTGATACAGTGCCTTATCACGTCTTTGAGTCGTATCAAAGGGGAGCCAATTGCCTAAGGTTTTGCCCTGTCCGGGAAACAAAACCGGATCCTCTCGCTTGAGAGGCGAGGACTCTAACCACTGAGCTACAGGACTGCACAGGACTTACTCTGACATCAATGGTCTCGTAGTATGGTTCACCCTCTGTCTCTTGCTGTGTTTTGGCTGGAAAATAAACAACAACTTGTTTATTCAAAGGCACAGCCTCTGATGGTGGGATGGAGGGAACGAGGGACAAATAGGAGGCCGGTGTGGGGGCGGTTGGGGGTGAGCAGGTCGGAGAGGTAGGGAGGTGCCAGGGTATGAAGGGGTTTGAAAACGGGTGAGAGGATCTTGAAATCGTAGAAAATCTTGAAAATAAACAAGAGTTTGGTGCTGAACCGGTGAACTTGGAGAGAAACGGAGAGGGAGGGACTGACAGAGAGAGAGAAAGTCAAAGGAGGAATGATTGATAGCGAGAGGGGGAGATGGATGGATAGAGACTGACAGGGAGTGAGATGGAGGGTGATAGAGAGAGAGGGGTAAAAACTGATAGAAAAGAGTGGGTGAAATGGAGAGGGAGAGACTGAGAGTGATGGAGGGTGATAGAGAGAAGGGGTAGAGACTGATAGAAAAGAGAGGGTGAAATGGAGGGGGAGAGGCTGATAGAGAGAGAGAGACAAAGTGGGAGAGACTGATAGTGAAAGAGAGTGAGATGGAGGGGCTAGAGACAGATAGAGAGAGACGGAGGGGTAGAGACTGACAGAGAGAGAGGACAGTGAGAGGGTGAGTGGCTGAGGGGGGTCTGGGCTGGTATATAAACAACAGAACATGAAGGTGAAAGGTTTTCCTGTGTATATACGGCCTCACCTTCCTTACGTTTCCTGTAAACGTACAACACAGCGAGTGTTGCAATGACCACCACAGCCACAGCCCCCACTATTGTCCCCACTATCAGGGCCACATTCACTGCGGAGAGAAACACCTTCACTGTCTCTCTATTAGATTATACTCTCGTAACATAGAGACCACAGCACAGACCTCATGTAAATCACATCAATCCTCGCATTTGATACAGCGCCTTATCACGTCGTTGTAAAATGTAGTAACTGTGTATTTTTTGGGCGGAACACAGCAGCCAATTGCGCACAGCGGTGACCCACAAACAGTTGTGGATTGATTGACCAGATTTTTTGTTTTTTTGGAGGATTATGACCCCAGAAAGTGAACCGTCAATTGACTAACAGCGGGTTCCTACCTACTGCTGATAAACAGAGGTGCACATCTGTGTGTGTATGTGTGTCTGCGTGTGTGTGTTTGTGTGTGTGTGTGTCTGTGGGTGTTGTCTGCGGTGGGGTCTATATGTCTGTCTGTGAGTTTGTGTGTGTCTGTGACTGTGTAAGTGTGTGTGTGTGTGTGTGTGTCTGTGTGTGTGTCAACATATCATAACTTACCTCCGCCTTTCAAAGTCACGTCAAATTGGAAGAAGTTCTCTCCCATTGCGTTAGTGACATGGCATTGATATGTGCCCTGATCGGTTGCCTGGAATTTACTGATGAGCAGTTTAGAGAAGGTCGGTCCTGAGGTGATGTTGAACTTGCCGTCAGAGCCAGTGATGGAGTTGTCTTCCTTCGACCATGTAAAGTGTGCGGGCAGCAGGCCAGGGTCTGACACCCGCACTGTGTCTGTCAGTGACACGTCTAAGGTCACATCTGCCTCCTTCCCCACTTCCACCTGAGGCTCAGACCCTGACGCTCTCTGGGGTTTATCTGTGTAACAGCACAGATGGTGTTCAGCAAAACAGCAACACAGTCACCCCAACAGTCAGTAGGAATAATAATAATCCTCCCGTTTGATACAGCGCCTTATCACGCCATCGAGACATCTTAAATCCCATCTAAAGACCTTCCTCTTCGACCAACCGCACCTTCAGCCACCCTCCCACCCCCAACCACCACCACCCCCTGCCCTCCACCCTCCTGACCCCAACTCCTAGCTCAGGTCCAAAACCCAGACTATGCAGCGTCCCGGACGTGTTTGCGACGTGAAGGGCGCTTATACAAGTGTAATTTGTCATCGTTGTTGTTGTTCAGCCCTCAAGTCCTCACCAATGACTATAGAGCATTGACTGTCAGAGACAATATGGCGTCCAACACATGTGAAGATCTCTCGGGAGCTGAGCTGATCCTTTGTGATGGTGACATTCCCCTCGTTTGTCGCATTGACAATCGTCTGTCCAACCTTCAGCTGAAGGACAGAGTCTGCACCCCACCACCCCAGGAGCACATCACACCAATGCTGTTCCTTTATCTGGCTGCTCCGCATGTGATCTGCTGTGTGGGAGCCCCTTGAACAAGGCAAAGACAAACCAGTCCGTTATTGGCTCCACCTTGAGTTGTCCCCACCCTCGCCCGGCTCCACTGGCTCCCAATCCCTCAGAGGATACAGTTCAAGATCCTGGTGCTCAGCTTTAAAGCCCTCCATGGCATCACTCCTCCCTCCCTACCTCTGTGACCTCCTAATCCCTGACCACCGGTCCGCTCCCTCTGCTTAGCGGGCTCCGGCCTGCTCCATGTTCCCCGCCCGCCCATCCCCTTAAGCCTCTCTGCCCCCACCCTCTGAAACTCCCACAATCCCTCTGCCACGCCTCCCTCACCTCCTTCAAAACCTATCTCAAGATCCTCCTCTTCGACAGACCGTGCTTTCAGTCACCCTCCTACACCCATCTCCCTGCCCTCCAACCCTCCTGATAGCAACCCCAGCTCAGATGTGGGTCCCTGACTGTCCAGCGCCTTGAGACATCCTCCTGACGTGAAAGCCACTGTGTAAATGCCATGTGTTGTTATTTAGACAGTGCCAATTTTGACTGAGATCTAACTCACTGTACACGAGGATTGAAACCTTCTCCGGTGTGGCTAATCGTGGTGTAATCATTCTTCACATTGCAAGTGTAATCCCCGCTGTTGTTGAACGTGAGGCTCTCTATAGGCAGCTGTGAGGTGTTGCCGGCAATGACTGTGGTGTTATGCGTCCACCTGTAGTTACACTCTGGGAACATTTCGTCTGACAGTTGAGCGTCACTAAATCTCCCTCCTTCCCACAGTACTGTCCTGGGACCAAACTGTCACATATCACCTGCCACTCATATATACTGTGGGTGGATCAGGGCCATCTGAAGAAAAACATTAAGTGATGACATAGATAGATAAATGGATGGCAGATGATAGTGTGAGAGAAACAGCCTTTTTACATGTATCACAGGACTCCGACTGTTTGTGGGTCCCTCCTGTGCGCAATTGGCTTGCCGTCCCCCGACCCACCCACCCCACCATTGGCGGGAGAGCCTTCAGCCACTCTGCCCCAACCTCTGTAATCCTATCCCCCAGTCATTCCGCTTCACGCCCTCCTTAGCCTCCTTCAAGTCACGCCTCAAGACCCTCCTCTTCGACCATGCCATCGGCCATCCCCCTTCCCCGCCCCTCCTTCTCCCCCCGTGACTCCAGCTCGGGTCTGAAATGCTGTCATGTCCAGTGCCTTGGGACATCCTCCCGATGTGAAAGACGCTATACAAATGTAATCCTGTTGTTGTTGTTGTGTTTCACCCATAAAATATACAGTCAATTCACTTTACAGTATATTCTGTGAAGTGATTTGAGACGTGAGGAGGTGTTTTTTTTGGAGGGGTTAATACATTCGGAAAAGTGATCGGCAATCGACTAACAAGGGTTTCCGCTTACTGTTAGGTAAACAACAAAATACAACAACAATAATATTACATTTATAGAGCGTCCTTAACGTCGGGAGGACGTCCCAAGACATTGGCGCTGCTAAACAGTGGGGTGTATGTGTGTGGGGGGGTGGGGGTGGGGGCGAGTGTTGGGTGGAGTAATGTACCTGCCTAAGCTTTCGTCCTGACCCGCCCGGGAATCAAACCCAGGTCCTCTCGCTTGATAAGGCGATATATCAAGTGCAAGAATGATTATTATTCTGATGATCATGACTATGATCATTATTATTGTTATTATCTTTACTGTTATTGCAGCTCAGGTCACGTGAGGCTGACTTTGGGTCATGGAGTTTAAAGCGAGTCGGGGTTCCTGCTCCTGGTCCCTAAACTCCCTCTCGGGCTCAGGTGTGTGTGTTGCAGTCTAGTGAGGAGATTAGGTTTGTCTGTGGGGCCCTCTACAGTCAAGTGGCCGATTGACACTCAGATAGTGATGGGATCTTTAACCTGAACAGGCAGATAGTTTAACGTCTCATCCAAACAGCGGCTCTTCAATGATAATAACAATAGTGGAGTCCTGTTGCTCAATGGTTAGAGCATTTGCCTCGTAAGTGAACTTGAGTTCAATTCCATCAGGGTCGAATGCTTGGGCAAGTTTCCTTACTCCACACGCCTGATAATAAACCCTCCAGAAAGAAACTAATAGTAAATTGGTCACTTCAATCCACGGCTGTTTTGGGACGACGCTGTGTGCAATTGTGTTTCACCCACAAATATACAGTCAATTCACTTTACAATATATTCTGTGAAGCATTTTGAGATGTCTCAAAGACGTAAAGAGCGGGCATCAAATGAAAGGTTTATTATATTATTTATAGGGCAAAACATTGGGCAAGTTTCCTTACTCCGCACGCCTCTGTTTACCTCGCAGTGTGTGGGGACCCAGTTGTTAGTCGACTGATGGATCGCTTTTCCGAGGGTAAAAATTCCTTCAAAAAATAATATTAATGAATTGGTCCCTGAATCCCCAACTGTTTGTGGGACACTGCTGTGTGCAATTGGTTGACATTTTATGGAGTGGTTATTACCTCCAGAAAGTGATCCGGCAATGAACTGACAAGTAGGTTCATACTTACTGCAGGTCAGCAGAGCCATGTCTATGTGTGTTTCTATGAGTGGAGGACTATATGAGTTCCAAGTGCTGACGTGAGGCTTGAACCCACAACCTTCTGACTTATAGAGAGCTGAGCCAGGCTGGAACAAGTAGGGATATACGTGGGCCAACTGCACTGTCCTGTTCAGCTCACGTTGATCTGGTTTTAACACAACAGCAAATATACTCACAGTTATCACCAGCTTCACTGGTTTGCTGCTGTCACTGTTCACCGGGTTACTGGCCGCGCAGATAAACCCTCCACTGTCGTTCCTGTGTACGGGGCTGATTGTCAGAGTGCTATTAGCTGCAGACAGTGTGTAACGTGGGGTTACAGGTAACGGGTGTCCATCCAGTGCCCAGGAATAGGTGGGGAACAATCCCATCACTGTACACCTCAATGTCGTTGTGTCTTTATTCTCGATAAATATCTCCTTGTCTGGACTCAGGCTGATGCTCACATTGGACAGCAGAGCTGTAAGATACGGATTTACTTTACTTAACACAAAGCTGTTCTGCTTCAGTTCAAGATCCTGGTCCTCACCTTCAATGTCCTCTACAACCTCACTCCTCTCTCCTTACCTCCGCTCCCTCTGCTCAGCGGGCTCCGGCCTGCTTCATGCCCCCGCCCACCTGCCCCACCATCAGCGGTTGGGCCTTCAGCCTCTCTGCCCCAATCCACGACTGTTTGTGGGACACTGCTGTGTGCAATTGGCTGCAGAGTTTCGCCCACAAAATAGACCGGCAATTCACTTTACAGTATATCGTCCCAAAATACATCACTTTGCACTTCTCCACATTAAACTTCATCATGTCTGCCCATGTTACCAGTCTGTCTATGTCCTCTTGCAGTCTGTTACTCTCCTCCTCACTGTTTACTACTTTTCTTAGCTTAGTATCATGTGTGTGGCTCCTGATCTCACACACACTAAACTCTGTACCCCAGTCCTGCCCAGGCTCCAAACTTGGCAATTGTGCTCTCTATACCCAAGTCCAGGCCACCTTAAAGACCCATTTCAAGGCCTTCCTCTTCGACCGGCCATGCCTCCAGTCATCCTTCTATTCCAACCCTACCCGCCCTCCACCCCTCCTTATCCCAACCCCCACCTCGAGTGCGGATCCCTGACTATCCAGTGCCTTGGGACGTCGTCCTGATATGAAAGCCACTGTTGTTGTTTACACCATGACATTTTTGACTGAGATAACTAACTCACTGTACACGAGGATTGAAACCTTCTCCGTGCGGCTAATCGTGGTGTAATCATTCTTCACATTGCAAGTGTAATCCCCGCTGTTGTTGAACGTGAGGCTCTCTATAGGCAGCTGTGAGGTGTTGCCGGCAATGACTGTGGTTTATGTGTCCACCTGTAGTTACACTCTGGGAAACATTTCGTCTGACAGTTGAGGGTCATCAAATCTCCCTCCTTCCCACAGTACTGTCCTGGGACCAAACTGTCACATATCACCTGCCCACTCACAATAAAGGTGAGTGGATCAGGGCCATCTGAAAGAAAAAGCATTAAACTATGACACAGATAGATAAATGGGATGGCAGATGATAGTGTGAGAGAAACAGTCTTTTTACATGTATCACAGACCTCTGACTGTTTGTGGGTCGCTGCTGTGTGCAATTGGCTGCTGCGTTTTGCTCATAACATATACAGTCAATTCACTTTACAGTATATTCTGTGAAGCGTTTCAGTCGTCCAGAAGATGTGAAAAGCACTGTTATCAAATGCAAGGATTATTATATTATTGATAGAGCAAAACGTCGGCCAAGTTTCTCTCCTCCCAAACACACCCTCTGTTTACTGAGCAGTAATTAGGAACCCGGTTATTAGTCGATTGGTGAGAATCAAACCAAAGTCCTCCCACTTGCGAGGTGAGGGCTCCAACCACTACAGGACCCCACTGTTTGTTCCTCTATTCACAGCATCAAACCCCAATGTAGAATATTCCAGCATTGCATTGGAGCTTCAGTCTGGACTACATGAGTTCCAAGTACTGACGTGAACCCACAACCTTCTGACTTATAGAGAGCTGAGCCAGCTGAACAAGTAGGGATATACGTGGGCCAACTGCACTGTCCTGTTCAGCCTCACGTTGATCTGGTTTTAACACAACAGCAAATATACTCACAAGTTATCACCAGCTTCACTGGTTTAACTGCTGTCACTGCCCACCAGGTGACTGGCCGTGCAGATAAACCCTCCACTGTCGCTCCTGTGTACGGGGTGATTGTCAGAGTGCTATTATCTGCAGACAGTGTGTAACGTGGGGTTACAGGTAACGGTGTCCATCCAGTGCCCAGGAATAGGTGGGGAACGATCCCATTGCTGTACATCTTAGTGTCACTGTGTCTTTATTCTCGATAAATATCTCCTTGTCTGGACTCAGACTGATGCTCACATTGGACACCGGAGCTGTAAGATAACGCGTTTCATTTCATTCAGAAACTTGTTCAGATTCACTTCACTGACACAAACTTGTTCGGAGTCACTTTGCTGAACCCTACACTTTATTTCTGACGCTGTTTGTTATGATTCACTGTTTATTCAGGTCTCAGTCTGGCTCATTTGGTAGCACAATGTTATGGTTTAAAGCCCCACTCTTGGAGCTCACAGTCCAGGTTTATTGGCTTAATGAATGAAATGAAATGGGCCCGGGGGCCGGATGCGGCCCGTGGGCCACCAGTTGGCCCACCCTGCTCTCCCGATGCTCTGAAGCCAGGGTGGCTGCCGTGGGCCGGATTCCCCTATTTGTCAAAGATCCACGAGCCACATCCAACCTGAGGCCATTTCCACTCCCTCCCTCCCTCCCTCCCTGGTCAGCGGCAGGAGCTGATGGTTGGGAAGACCCAGCGACCAGAGCCTTTACTGCAGTCTTCAAGGAGAGCAAGCAAATACGTCGCTGTTCCTCACACTCCCCCTCCCTCTCCCCCCCTCCCTCTCTCTGCCCCCACTCTTTTTCACTCCCCTCTCTCCCCCCTCTCTTTCTCCCCCCCCCTCCCTTGCTCCCAAGATCCACTGGCACTTGCCTGGCTTTCCTATCACACACTAAACTCTGTAACCCATCACCCCCGCCCTCACCAGACCCCACTGGCTCCTTAATCACACACTAAACTCTGTACCCCATCACCTGAGCCCTCGCCAGGCCCCACTGGGTCCCTATCACACACTATACTCTGTACCCCATCACCTCCGCCCTCGCCCCCGCCCTCGCCAGGCCCCACTGGCTCCCTATCACACACTAAACTCTGTACCCCATCACCCCCGCCCTCGCCAGGCCCCACTGGCTCCCTATCACACACTAAACTCTGTACCCCATCACCCCCGCCCTCGCCAGGCCCCACTGGCTCCCTATCACACACTAAACTCTGTACCCCATCACCCCCGCCCTCGCCAGGCTCCACTGTTTCCGTATCACCAAACAGATCGATTTTGAGATCATCTCACTCGTTTTCAAATCCCTTCATGCCATGGTACTGCCCTAAACTCTCCGACCTGCTCACCCACCCACTGCACTCTCGGTGCCTCCTCTTGGCTGGTTCCATCCTTGTCTTGTTTTTCCCTCGTCCCCTCCACTCCACCATCAATGGCTGTGTCTTCAGCCACTGCGTCACTTTCTCCCTCAATCCCAACGCCTCGCCCCTCCCTCCCCACCTTCAAATCGCACCTAAAGACCTTCCATTTTGATCGTGTTTACAGTCACCGCCTTCCTCTCCCTCTCCCCCCCCGGGTCGGGGTCAGACTCGGCCCCTGCAAAGTGCTCCGGGACACTCCGCGTGAAGGGCGCTGTTGTTGTTACTCACTGTGAACACGCAGTTGTAAATCTGCTGAGGCTGCTCCGAGATTAAGTCAAACACAGACACTGAGTACGAACCGGAATCAGCCGGAGTCACTGGTGTCCAGACGTAGAGTGGCATTGTTGGGGTAAGCTCAGCCCGACCCTGGTAGTCTCCATAGTACTTCACTGCTGTTCCTTTGCTGATGCGATTGTGGAGCTGGTGTGACTTTCCATATTATACTAAAATTTCCCAGTTTCACTGGGCATTACCAGGAAGTACACAGATAGTCCGGCTGTGGCTTCTATCTGACTCTCAGTGACGGTCAGACTGAAAGCTCCCACCTGCTCTGTAATACAAAACACACACAACAGTCAATCACCAAATATCACAATGTAATAATAATATTCATCCTTGCATTTGATCTCGCGTCTTATCACGTCTTTGAGATGTCTCAAAGCGCTTCACAGAATTACTGTAAGGTGAATTGACTATATTTGTGGACAAAAGTTTTGAAGGAATTATTACCCCCAGAAAAGCAATCCGCCAATCGACTAACAACCAGGTTTCTACTTACTTCTGATAAACAGAGGCGTGTGGGTACGTGTGAAGTAAGGAAACTTGCCCAACGTTTCCCCCAGAGGGGAAGCGAACCCAGATCTCTCACTTACAAGGTGAGCGCTCTTACCACTGAACTACAGAACTGCACAATTCAGAAAATGTCATTTGTTTAAGATGAAGATAGATTTAGATAGATTTCTGCTAGAAAATAATAGCTTGGGATACAGTAGATAGACCCACAGATACACACAGAAAGACATAGAGAGAGAGGAGACAGACACATACACACACACCGAGACAGAGACACACACACAGAGGCAGAGAGAGGTACCATTTGTGTAGCGACTTTCACATCGGGAGGATATCTCATAGATAGACACACTCACAGACACAGAGAGACACTCACACACATAGAGAGACACACACAGGCACATCCACAAACACACAGAGAAGGAGACACAGACACACAACAACGCACAGACACTCACAAACAGAGAGATACACAGACAAACAGACACTCACAAACAGAGAGATACACAGACAAACAGAGACACACATAGACACTCACAAATGCATATAGAGAGACACACACACACTCATACAACGCGGACACGGAGACACACACACACACACTCACAAACTGAGAGAAACACACACACTCCCAAACAGAGACACAGACACACACACTGAGAGACAGAACACAGACACACACACAGAGAGACACATACACTTAGACACACAGAGAGACACATACAGAAAGACATAGATACACGCGGATAGATAGAGAAACATACCGAGAGACAGACACCCCCCAGATAATCACACACACACACACACAGACTGAGACATACACTGTGAGACAGACACACACATCCAGACAGAGATATATATACACACACACACAGTGGGAGACACACACAGTATATAGTTTGGGACATGTCGAACGACTGCCAGGACGGTGGGAGATGAACGAGATGGACCTTTGCTTATGTTGTTACCAGTAACTCACCCAAATTAGTGACCAGAATGAGCAGAGCAGCCACCAACATCCTCGCGGCTGGAAACCACCACATATACACGTTAGGGAGAGAGACAGAGACAAACTGAATATGGGCTGTCACCTGAACGCAGGGCAGAGTCTGCTGTTAATCATTACTGTTACTGTAGGAGACCCTGACACTGGCTCTAATGGCACCCGGTGCACTTTCACTTTGTCAGGAATTAATATGTTAATTTATGAGATAAATAGATTTACTTCCTGTAAGACACATTTTACGCCCTCACTATTTTTAATATTATTATAATAATAGTCCTTGCGTTTGACACAGCGCCTTATCACGTTTTTGAGACTTCTCAAAGTGCTTCACAGGATACACTGAGAAATGTAGTGACTGTGTTTTGTGGGAGAAACGCAGCAGCCAATTCCATACAGCAATGTTCCACAAACAGTAGAGGATTGAGTGCCGTATTAGTTACAAAAAATTTTGAATAATCCTTCCATCTGATACAGCACCTTATCACATCTTCGAAACGTCTCAAAGCGCTTCACAGGATACGCTGTAAAGTGGAGTGACTGTGTGTTTTGGGGGCTGAAACATGGCAGCCAATTGCACACAGCGACGTCCCCACAAACAGTTGTGGATTGAGTGACCACATTATTATTATTTTTTAAAAGATATTATTGCCCCCAGGAAATCGATCCCCCAATCAACTAACCCCCGGGTTCCTACTGACTGCTGGTAAACAGAGGTGTGAGTAAAAAGTGTGTGTGTGGAGTAAGGAAACTTGCTTAAGCTTTTGCCCTGACACACCTGGGAATCGAACCCAGATCCGTTCGCTTGCGAGGCGAGCGCTCTAACCCCTGAGCTACAGTGGAGACAAGATACTCACTGAGACACAGGTTTAGTGTGTGTTTTGTGATGTGTTCAGTGACTGTTTAGGGATGTGTTCAGGGTCATGTTTCGTTACCCCATCACCCCCATCTTCGTTCGGCTCCACTGACTCCCCATCACTGAGAGAGTACAGTTCAAGCTCCTGGTCCTCACCTTCGAAGCACTCCATGGCCTCACTCCCCCCCACCTCTGTGAACTCCTAACTCACCCCCTACCAACCTGTCCATTCTCTCCACTCAGTAGGCTCCGGCCGGCTTCACATCCCCACCCGCCTCCCCCACCATTGGCTGTCGGGCCTTCAGCCTCTCCGCCCCCTCCCTCGCCTCCTTCAAGGCCAGTTTCAAGACCTTCCTCGTCGACCATCACATCTTTGGTCACTGTCCTACCCTCACTCTCCCCGTCCTCTACCCTTCCTGATCCCAACCCCCAACCTGGGTATAAACCTCTGACTGTCCAGCACTTTGGGATGTCCTCCTGACATGAACATAATAATCATTGCATTTGATATCGCGCCTTATCACGTCGTCGAGACATCTCATTCATAGAACACATTGTAGAGTGGAGTGACTGTATTTTGTAGCCGAAATACAGCAGCCAATTATCATTTAATTGAAGCGGCTCAAAGAGCTCAGCAGGATATGCTACTGTAAAGTGTAGTGACTGTGTGTTCAGAGACTGTGTAGTGACTGTCAGGGTTAGTGTGCACCCCACCACACTCCTTACCTCTGACACAAGATGGAATTATTGCGGTCAAACCAAAGGAATTTTATTACCAGAAGAAGATAACAAGAGAGAAATGTGGAGAGACGAGAGAAGCTGAGATTGTTCTCCTTAGAGCAAGAGGAGGTTAGGGGAGATCTAATATAGGTGTTCAAAATGATGAGGGGTTTTGATAGAGTAAATAGGGAGAAACTGTTTCCACTGGTGTGTGGGTCAGTAACGGGAGAACATAGATTTAATATAATTGGGAAAAGAACCAGAGGGGAGACGAGGGGACATTTACGCAGCGATTTATTACGATCTGAAACGTACTGTCGGAAAGGCTCATGAAATCAGATTCCATAGTAGCTTTCAAAAGGGAATTGGACAGGACTTGAAAAGGAAAACTATGCAGAGATACGGGGTAGGAGCGGGGGAGTGGGACTGATTGGGCAGCTCTTTCAAAGAACCGGCACAGACACGATGGGCCGAATGGCCTCCGCCTGTGTTGTAAGATTCTGTGATTCCATAATTCCATTTACACTGTAAAGTGAATTGACTGTATATTTGTGGGCGAAACGCGGCAGACAATTGTGCACAGCAGTGTCCCACAAACAGTCGTGGATCGAAGCAGCCAATATATTATTTTTTTGTAAGGATTATTACCCGCAGAAAAGTAATCCACCAGTCGACTAATAATCGTATTGTTACTTACTGCAGTGTAAACAGAGGCGTGTGCGTGTGAAATAAGGACATTATGCCCCGACCCGCCCAGGAATCGAACAAAGGTCCTCTCACTTGTGAGACGAGTGCTGTAACCACTGAGCTGCAGGACTCCAACGATAAAACCCCTGACAGGTAAACCACCCGGAGCTCAGTGACCTGTGAGTTAGGAATGTCTGGAGTTAATTGCTGTACAGCTCAAAGGTTTCAGTTGGTTTGAAGCAGTGATTTCATGTGGAAGTGAAAGCCATTGTAAGATTAGCTCACTCATAAAGCTGGCTCGTGGCCTCAGATTCCTGTACCTTGCCTGCAGCTGGCTGGGATAGCAATGGTAATAATAATAATAACAATAATAATAATCCTTACATCTTCTGGACGTCTCAAAGCGCTTCACAGAATTGTGAGTTGATTGCATAAATTTGTGTGCGAAATGCGGAGGCCAATTACGCACAGCAGTGTCCCACAAACAGTCGTGGATTGGAATGACCAATTTATTATTGTTTTTTTTGAGGGATTATTATCAGGGTGTGGAGTAAGGAAACTTACCCAAGGCCTCGCCCGGCCAGGAATCGAACTCAGGTCTCTCACTAATAATAATAGTAATAGTAATAATAGTGATTCTTGCAAAAAAGATAAATTGGTCACTTCAATCCACAACTGTTTGTGGGACACCTCTGTGCAATTAATTGGCTGTTGACTAACAAGCGAGATTACTTTCTGCTTCATAAACAATGGCACGCGCGCGTGTGTGTGTGTGTGTATGTCTGTGTGTGCGTTTCTGTGAGTATGTGTGTGTGTGTGAGTCTGTGTCTGCGTATGTGTCTGTGTGTGTGGAGTAAGGAAACTTGCCCTACGTTTCACCCTGAATACTGAACTCCTGGTAAATAACATTAACTTCTCAGTGAGCTGATAAGTCACAACAACAACAACTTGTATTTACACAGCGCCCTTTACGAGGGTAGCGTCTCGGAGTGGTGGAGCCTGACGCAGAGCCAGTTGGAGGGGAGAGACTGGGAGTAGGTGACCGTGAGCATGGTCAAAGAGAAAGATTTTCAGTAGTGATCTAAAAGAGGGGGAAGGATAGGAGAGGGGAGGAAAGGGGGAAAGGCGGAGGATCGGTGGAGAGAGCTCCAAAGTCTGACAATACGACCCCCCATGATGGATCAGAGGGCACGAGGGACACGCAGGAGGCCGGAGGCAGCCGAGAGGAGGCAGTGGGTAGTGGGTTGGGGGGTCAGCAGGTCGGAGAGAGAGGTAGGGAGGTGCCAGAGCCTGAAGAGATTTGTAGATGATTGAAAGGATCTTGAAATCGATCTACGTTGTCACAGCTATCTACTTCCTGGTGCCATTACGACGTAAATTGTGATAAATATCTTTTTGGTGCTTTCCAAGGTCCTGAAACACAATGCAGATCGGACAGACCATTACCAACAACAACATTTTACACTGAACCTTTCACATCAGGAGGACGTCCCAAGGACCTGGAGAGTCAGGGATTTGGATCTGAGCTGTGGGTTGGGATCAGGAGAGGGTGGATAGTGGCGATGTAGGCGTTAGGAAGGTGACCAGGTTGAGGAGGAAAGTCTTGTGACAGGCCTTGAAGGAGGTGAGGGAGTGATGGGGTGGGATGGAGGGACTGTGGGATGGAGTTCCAGAGGGTGGTGCAGAGTAACTGAAGGCCCAACCGATGGTGGGGCAGGTGAGGCGGGGGATGTGAAGCAGGCCGGAGCCCGCTGAGCAGAGAGAGCGGACAGGTTGTTAGGGGGTATGGGGAGCTGCAGAGTTAGTTCTGGATGATCTGCAGTTTGTAGAGGGAGGCGTTGGGGAGGCCGACAAGCAGGGAGGGGGCAAAGTCAAGCCTGTTTGTGGTGAACACATGGATGAGGGTCTCGGTGGCCTGCGGTGAGAGACAGTGGCGGAGCCGGACAATATGGTGGAGGTGGGGATGGCATAGCAGGTCATGGCATGGATGAGGGGATGAAGGACAGTTTAGGGTTGTAAAGGACAGAGGTGGGACAGCAAGAGACTGAGCCGGGCTGACACACTGTCCGTGTCAGCCATTTGTTTCCTCACCATGTAAGGGCCTGAATCCTTCTGGGAGACATTGGCAGAGGAAGCCTAAAATATAACCAAACACAGTTTAGCTACTCATTAGCAATGTTGTTAGCAGTAAATAATAATAACCCTTGCACTTCATACAGTGCCTTATCACGTCTTCATAACATCTCAAAGCGCTTCACAGGATACACGGTAAAGAGTAGTGACTGTGTGGTTTCATAATAATAATAATCGTTGCATTTGATACAGTGCCTTATCACGTCTTTGAGTCGTATCAAAGGGGAGCCAATTGCCTAAGGTTTTGCCCTGTCCGGGAAACAAAACCGGATCCTCTCGCTTGAGAGGCGAGGACTCTAACCACTGAGCTACAGGACTGCACAGGACTTACTCTGACATCAATGGTCTCGTAGTGTGGTTCACCCTCTGTCTCTTGCTGTGTTTTGGCTGGAAAATAAACAACAACTTGTTTATTCAAAGGCACAGCCTCTGATGGTGGGATGGAGGGAACGAGGGACAAATAGGAGGCCGGTGTGGGGCGGTGGGGGTGAGCAGGTCGGAGAGGTAGGGAGGTGCCAGGGCATGAAGGGGTTTGAAAACGAGTGAGAGGATCTTGAAATCGTAGAAAATGTTGAAAATCTACAAGAGTTTGGTGCTGAACCGGTGAACTTGGAGAGAAATGGAGAGGGAGGGACTGATAGAGAGAGAGAGAGAGAGAGAGAGAGAGAGAGAGAGAGATTAGCAGTGAGAGATAGGGTTAAAGCCTGACAGAAAGACAAAGAGGGAGCGATTGAAAGAGAGAGGTGGAGATGGATGGATAGAGACTGATAGAGAGTGAGATGGAGGGTGATAGAGAGGGGGGGATAGAGGCTGATAGAAAGGAGATGGTGAAATGGAGTGGGAGAGACTGATAGAGAGAGAGAGAGAGATAGAGGGGGAGAGACTGATGGAGGAAGAGTGAGACGGAGAGGGTAGAGACTGATTGAGCTTGTGACTGAGGTGGATAGAGACTAATGGAGGGAGTGTGAGACAGAAGGGAAGAGACTGATAGAGAGACATGAAGGGGGAGAGACTGATAGTGAGAGAGAGTGAGACGGAGGGGGAGAGACTGATAGAGAGAGACAAGGGGGAGAGACTGATAGTGAAAGAGAGCGAGACGGAGGGGATAGAGACAGATAGAGTGAGACGGAGGGGTAGAGACTGACAGAGAGAGAGGACAGTGAGAGGGTGAGTGGCTGAGGGGGTCTGGGCTGGTATATAAACAACAGAACATGAAGGTGAAAGGTTTTCCTGTGTATATACGGCCTCACCTTCCTTACGTTTCCTGTAAACGTACACCACAGCGAGTGTTGCAATGACCACCACAGCCACAGCCCCCACTATTGTCCCCACTATCAGGGCCACATTCACTGCGGAGAGAAACACCTTCACTGTCTCTCTATTAGATTATACTCTCGTAACATAGAGACCACAGCACAGACCTCATGAACATCATATCAATCCTCGCATTTGATACAGTGCCTTATCACGTCGTTGTAAAGTGTAGTAACTGTGTATTTTGTGGGCGGAACACGGCAGCCAATTGCACACAGCGGTGACCCACAAACAGTCGTGGATTGATTGACCAGATTTTTTGTTTTTTTGGAGGGATTATGACCCCCGGAAAGTGAACCGTCAATTGACTGACAAGTGGCTTCGTACCTTCTGCTGGTGAACAGAGGTGTGTGCATGTGTCTCTATGTGTGTCTGTGTGTGTCTGTGTGTGTGTGTCTGTCTGTGTGTGTACTGACATATCATAACTTACCTTCGCCTTTCAAAGTCACGTCAAATTGGAAGAAGTTCTCTCCCATTGCGTTAGTGACACGGCATTGATATGTGCCCTGATCGGTTGCCTGGAATTTACTGATGAGCAGTTTAGAGAAGGTTAGTCCTGAGGTGATGTTGAACTTGCCGTCAGAGCCAGTGATGGAGTTGTCTTCCTTCGACCATGTAAAGTGTGCGGGCAGCAGGCCAGGGTCTGACACCCGCACTGTGTCTGTCAGTGACACGTCTAAGGTCACATCTGCCTCCTTCCCCACTTCCACCTGAGGCTCAGACCCTGACGCTCTCTGGGGTTTATCTGTGTAACAGCACAGACGGCGTTCAGCAAAACAGTAACACAGTCACCCCAACAGTCAATAGGAATAATAATAATCCTCCCGTTTGATACAGCGCCTTATCACGCCATCGAGACGTCTCAAATCCCATCTAAAGACCTTCCTCTTCGACCAACCGCACCTTCAGCCACCCTCCCACCCCAAAACCCACCCCCCTGCCCTCCACCCCTCCTGACCCCAACTCCCAGCTCAGGTCCAAAAACCCAGACTGTGCAGCGTCCCGGGACGTGTTTGCGACGTGAAGAGTGCTATACAAGTGTAATTTGTTATTGTCGCTGCTGTTCAGCCCTCAAGTCCTCACCAATGACTATAGAGCATTGACTGTCAGAGACAACATGGCGTCCAACACATGTGAAGATCTCTCGGGAGCTGAGCTGATCCTTTGTGATGGTGACATTCCCCTCGTTTGTCGCATTGACAATCGTCTGTCCGACCTTCAGCTGAAGGACAGAGTCTGGCACCCCACCAGCCCAGGAGCACATCAACCCCACTGCTGTTCCTTTATCCGCTGCTCCGCATGTGATCTGCTGTGTGGGAGTCCCTTGAACAAGGCAAAGACAAACAGTCCAGTTATTGGCTCCACCTTGAGTTGTCCCCACCCTCGCCCGGCTCCACTGGCTCCCCATCCCTCAGAGGATACAGTTCAAGATCCTGGTGCTCAGCTTTAAAGCCCTCCATGGCCTCACTCCTCTGTCCCTACCTCTGTGACCTCCTAACCCCTGACCAAGCTGTCCACTCCCTCCGCTCATTAGGCTCCAGCCTACTCCATGTCCCTTCCCGGCCCACTCCATCATCGGCGTTCTGCCCTAATTTGCCCCATCCTATGAAACTCCCATAACCGCTCCGCCTCGCCCTCTCCCTCGCCTTCTTCAAACCTGTGCGATCTACTGTGCCTTCGTCACCCTCCTACACCCATCTCCCTGCCCTCCAACCCTCCTGATAGCAACCCCCAGCTCAGGTGTGGGTCCCTGACTGTCCAGCGCCTTGGGACATCCTCCTGACGTGAAAGCCACTGTGTAAATGCCATGTGTTGTTATTTAGACAGTGCCAACTTTGACTGAGATCTAACTCACTGTACACGAGGATTGAAACCTTCTCTGTGCGGCTAATCGTGGTGTAATCATTCTTCACATTGCAAGTGTAATCCCCGCTGTTGTAGAACGTGAGGCTCTCTATAGGCAGCTGTGAGGTGTTGCCGGCAATGACCGCGGTGTTATGTGTCCACGTGTAGTTACACTCTGGGAAACATTTCGTCTGACAGTTGAGGGTCATCAAATCTCCCTCCTTCCCACAGTACTGTCCTGGGAAGAAGCTGTCACATAGCTCCAGCCCGATCACTTCAACTGTGGGTGGATCAGGGCCATCTGAAAGAAAAAGCATTAAACTATGACATAGATAGATAAATGGATGGCAGATGATAGTGTGAGAGAAACAGCCTTTTTACATGTATCACAGGAACCTGGGAATCTTGTTTGACCCTGAACTGTCCTTTCTCCCCCACATCCGCGCCATGACAGCACTGCCTACCGCCACCTCCGCAATATTGCCAGACTCCGCCACCTCCGCAATATTGCCAGACTCCGCCACTGTCTCAGCCATCAGGCTTCCGAAGCCTTCACCCACGCATTCATCACCTCAAGGTTTGATTACGTGAACTCCCTCCTCATCGGCCTTCCCAACTCTTCCCTTCAGAAACTGCAGATCATCCAAAACTCTGCAGCTCGTGTACTCTCGTGCACCCGGCTCCGTGACCCCATCACTCCCACCCTCGCCGACTCCACTGGCTCCCCATCCCTCAGAGGATGGAATACCAGATGCTTGTCCTCACCTTTAAGGCCATCCATGGCCTTGCCCCCTCCTATCTCTCTGACCTGCTGACTCCCTACCAACCTGCCCGCGTCCTCCGTTCAGTGTGCTCCGGCTGCTCCATGTCTCCTACCCGGCCCATCGCTGGCCGGGCTTTCAGCTTCTCTGCCCCCACACTCTGGAACTCCATCCCACGGTCCCTTGGCCTCGCTTCCTCCTTGGCCTCCTTCAAGTCCGGTCTCAAAACCCTTTTCTTTATCGAGCTTTTGGTCTCCCTCCCACCTCTCTGCCTTCCCTCACCCCTCCCCCACCCCTCCCACATGCTCGGGCCCCGACACCTGACTGTTCAGCACTTTGGAACGTTTTCCTGACGTGAAAGGCGCTCTATAAATGTAATTTTGTTGATGTTGTTGCTGTTGTTCTGGCCTTTTGTGGGTCCCTCCTGAGCGCAATTGGCTGCGCGTTTCACACATAAAATATACAGTGAATTCACTTTACAATATATTCTGTGAAGCGATTTGAGACGAGGTAAGGCACGTTTTTTGGATGTGTTAATACCTCTGGAAAAGTGATCCGGCAATCGACTAACAAGGGTTCCCGCTTACTGTTAGGCAAACAATAGTGTGTGTGGGGGTGAATGTGGGGTGTGTGGGTGGAGTAAGGAAAGTTGCGTTAGGTGTCGTCCTGACCCGCCCGGGAATCAAACCCAGGTCCTCTCGCTTGATAAGGCGATATATCAAGTGCTAGAATGATTATTATTCTGATGATCATGACTATGATCATTATTATTGTGATTATCATTACTATTATTGCAGCTCAGGTCACGTGAGGCTGACTTTGGGTCATGGAGTTTAAAGCGAGTCAGGGTTCCTGCTCCTGGTCCCTAACCTCCCTCTCGGGCTCAGGTGTGTGTGTTGCAGTCTAGTGAGGAGATTAGGTTTGTCTGTGGGGCCCTCTACAGTCAAGTGGCCGATTGATACTCAAATGGTGATGAGATCTTTAACCTGAACAGACAGATAGTTTAACGTCTCATCCAAACAACGGCTCTTCCAATGATAATAACAATAGTGGAGTCCTGTAGCTCAGTGTTTCGAGCAAGTGAGAGTCTTGGGTTCGATTCCCAGCAGGTGGGGGAATGCTTGGGCAACTTTCCTTACTCCACACGCCTGATAATAATCCCTCAAGAAAAAAAAAACAATAATAAATTGGTTACTTCAATCTATGGCTGTTTGTGGGGATGTCGCTGTGCGCAACTGTCTGCCACGTTTCACCCACAAATATACAGTCAATTCACTTTACAGTATATTCTGTGAAGCGTTTCAGTCGTCCAGAAGACGTGAAAAGCGCTGTATCAAATGCAAGGATTATTATATTATTGATAGAGCAAAATGTCGGCCAAGTTTCCCTACTCCCAAACACACCCTCTGTTTACTGAGCAGTAATTAGGAACCCGGTTATTAGTCAATTGGTGGGAATCAAACCAAAGTCCTCTCACTTGCGAGGTGAGGGCTCCAACCACTACAGGACCCCACTGTTTGTTCCTCTATTCACAGCATCAAACCCCAATGTAGAATATTCCAGCATTGCATTGGAGCTTCAGTCTGGACTACATGAGTTCCAAGTACTGAGGTGAGGCCACAACCTTCTGATTTATAGAGAGCTGAGCCAGGCTGGAACAAGTAGGGATATACGTGGGCCAACTGCACTGTCCTGTTCAGCTCACGTTGATCTGGTTTTAACACCACAGCAAATATACTCACAAGTTATCACCAGCTTCACTGGTTTGCTGCTGTCACTGCTCACCAGGTTACTGGCCGTGCAGATAAACCCTCCACTGTCGCTCCTGTGTACGGGGCTGATTGTCAGAGTGCTATTATCTGCAGACAGTGTGTAACGTGGGGTTACAGGTAACGGGTGTCCACCCAGTGCCCAGGAATAGGTGGGGAACGATCCCATCGATGTACATCTCAGTGTCACTGTGTCCTTATTCTCTATCATCATCTCCCCGTCTGGACTCAGGCTGATGCTCACATTGGACACCAGGCTGTAAGATAAAGCGTTTCATTTCATTCAGACACAAAGCTTAACACAAAGCTGTTCTGATTCACTTTACTAACACTGCACTGCATTTCCGACACTATTAGTGTTATTATTATTCACCCTTAATTCAGACATCAAGTGCTCTGGGACGCTATCCTGCGTGAGGGGGGCTATATCAATGTAAGCTGTTGTTGTTATAATAATAATCTTTGCATTTGATACAGCGACTTATCACATCTTCGAGACATCTGAAAGCACTTCACAGAATATACTGTGTAACTTGTGGGTGAAACGCGGCTTTCAATTGAGCCCAGCGACATCCCCAGAAACAGTTGTGGATTGAGTGACCAAATTATTATTATTATTTTATTTTTTTGAAGTAATTATTGCCCCCAGAAAACTGATCCGCCAATCAACTAACAACTGGGTTCCTACTGACTGCTGTTAAACAGAGACGTGTGCAGTAGGAAACCTGCCCATCGTTTCGCCAGGAATCAAACCCTCTCACTTTCGAGGCCAGTGCTCTAACCCCTGAGCTACAGGTCTCCGTACATAGTATGCAGTTCTGTAGTTAGTAGTATTGTTACACCAGTAGTTATACGAACAACAATCTGGGCCAAGAAAAGTAAAAGTTGTGGGGCGATTTGGGCATTTTTGGCACATTTTGCAGAAAATGGCGGGGAGTTGATCGGGGATTTTGATGAACATGTTTTCACTTTATTGATAAAAAGTGAACATGTTACATTGTTGGGGAAAAATATAATTGCTTCTTTACCAGGGACTGGGTGGGTTTTTTTGGGGGGCGGTGTGGGAGTAGAGAGATACACACTCACACACACACAGGGAGAGTCACACACTCACAGAGAGAGGCACACACTCAGAAACACAGAGACAGTCACACACACACACACACACAGGGAGAGTCACACACTCACAGAGAGAGACACACACTCAGAAACACAGAGACAGACACACACACACACAAACACACACAGGGAGAGTCATACACTCACAGAGACGCACATACAGAAACACAGAGAGACACACACTCTCACAGAGAGACACACACACTCAGAGACTCAGAGTGAGACACACACACACAGACACGGAGAGCAACACACACATTTGTATAGCGCCTTTCACGTTGGGAGCATATCCCATAGATTGAGACACACTCACAGACACAGAGAGACACTCACAAACACATAGAGTGACACACAAAAGGACATCCACAAACACACAGACGGAGACGCAGACACACAACGACACACAGACACTCACAAACAGAGATACACAGTCACACAGAGACACACAAAGCTCACAAATGCATATAGGGAGACACACAAACACACTCATACACACACGGACACAGAGACACACTCACGAAGAGACAGACACACACACTCACACACAGACAAACAATCACAACAGCGGTAATCCAAGTGAAGCCCATTTGCGTGTCCTGAGCCGAGCGCCCCACAGTGACGTCAGCGAGGCCCGTGGGCCGGAAAGTATATTATTGTTTGTACCGGGTTTCTAATAATAATAATGACAATACTCGTATTTGATATAGCGCCTTATCACGTCGTTGAGACTCTGTATTATTTATTATAATATAATATTGTAGATTGTATTAATAATATAATATGTAGATTGTACTAATAATATAATATTTGGAGTGGGCTCCGCATGACAAGGCGCACTTTCATTGGTCCAAAAGCAGATGTCGCTGGAACACTCAGCCGGTCAGGCAGCATCTATGGAGAGAGGAAAGTGAGTCAAGCATTTGGGTCCACGACCCTTCATCAGAAGTCAGAACGAAGAGTCGTGGACCTGAACGTTGACCCGTTTCCTCTCTCCATAGATGCGCCTGACCTGCTGAGTGTTCCCAGCGACGTCTTTTTTTTTCAGATTTCCAGCATCTGCAGTATTGCCTTTTGTTTGTATTGGTCCAACTCACCTTGTATGGTTAGGGCCACCGGTTTGCTGCTGTCACTGCCCACCAGGTTGACTGGCCGTGCAGATAAACCCTCCACTGTCGTTCCTGTGTACGGGGCTGATTGTCAGAGTGCTATTATCTGCAGACAGTGTGTAACGTGGGGTTACAGGTAACGGGTGTCCATCCAGTGCCCAGGAATAGGTGGGGAACGATCCCATCGCTGTACATCTTAGTGCCACTGTGTCTTGTTCTCGATAAATATCTCCTTGTCTGGACTCAGGCTGATGCTCACATTGGACACCGGAGCTGTAAGATAACGCATTTCATTTCATTCAGAAACTTGTTCAGATTCACTTCACTGACACAGACCTGTTCAGAGTCACTTTGCTGAACCCTACACTTTATTTCTGACGCTGTTTGTTATGATTCACTGTTTATTCAGGTCTCAGTCTGGCTCATTTGGTAGCACAATGTTATGGTTTAAAGCCCCACTTTGGGAGCTCACAGTCCAGGTTTATTGGCTTAATGAATGAAATGAAATGGGCCCGGGGGCCGGATGCGGCCCGTGGGCCACCAGTTGGCCCACCCTGCTCTCACCGATGCTCTGAAGCAGGGTGGCTGCCGTGGGCCGGATTCCCCTATTTGACAAAGGTCCACAGACCACATCCAACCTGAGGCCATTTCCACTTCGCTTCCTCTCCTCCCTCCCTCCCCCCCTCCCTGGGCTGCGGCAGGAGCTGATGGTTGGGAAGACCCAGTGAGCAGAGCCTTTACTGCAGTCTATCAGGAAGGCAGAGCAAGTGTGTCTCTACTCCTCTCTCTCCTCCTCTCTCCCCCCCCACTCACTCCCCAACCCCACTCTCTCATCCCTCTCCCCCTCCCACTTCCCCCGTCTCTTGCCCTCTCTTTCCCACTCTCTCCCCTTCTATTTCTCCCCTCTCTCTCCCCTCCTCTCCCTTTCCCTCTCTTTCCCCTCTCTCTCTCCCCTCTCTCTCTCGCAATCTGTCTCTCCCAATCTGCAGTGGCAGGAGCCCAAGGGCGCAGTTGGTAAGAGACTCGTTTGCCTTCCTGCAGTAAAGGCTCTGCTCGCTGCATTCTCCCAAACGCCGGCTCCTGCCGCTGCCCTGTGAGGACATTTACCAGGGAGGGAGGGAGGGAGGGGGTTTGGGGAAGTTGGAACATTGCAAATGGTCGCCGGCCGCACAAAATCACCTCCGGGCAGCTGACAGCCCACGTACCGCCTGTTGGACCACACTGAACTGAATGAATGAAATGAAATCGGTCCGGGGGCCATCACACCCTCCTGTTTGCCCCTCGGCCCCTTCCGCTCCATCATCGGTGGCTGTATTTTCAGCTGTTACGCCCTGAAACTCTATCACTCTCTCCCTGTCAATCCCTCCGTCTCCCCCTCTCGTTCCCCACCTTCAAATCCCGCCTAATATCCTTCCTTTTTGATTGGGTTTACCATCACCTCCCCTCTCCCTGTCCAGCCTTCCCGGACGCTACACCACATGAGGGGCGCAGTGTAAATGCAAGTTGTTGTTGTTGTTTACTCACTGTGAACACGCAGTTGTAAATCTGCTGTGGCTCCTCCGTGGTTTATATCAAACACAGTCACTGAGTACGAACCGGAATCAGCCGGAGTCACTGTGTCCAGACGTAGAGTGGCATTGTTGGGGTAAAGCTCAGCCCGACCCTGGTAGTCTGGAGAGTAATTCACTGTTGTTCCCTGTGCTGATACGATTAAGATGCTGTTGACTTTCCACGATACACTGAAATTTCCCTGTTCACTGGGCATTACCAGGAAGTACACAGATTGTCCGGCTGTGGCTTCTATGTGACTCTCAGTGACGGTCAGACTGAAAGCTCCCACCTGCTCTGTAACACATAACACACACAACAGTCAATCACCAGGTAATCTCACAATATAAAAATAACAATATTAATAATAATCCTTTAGTTATTGTTCAAGCACTCGTCTCGCAAGTGAGGAGACCCAGATTTGATCCCCGGGCGGAAGGGCGAAACGTTGGGCAGTTTCCTTACTTCACACACACGCCTCTGTTTTTCGCAGTAAGTCGGAACCCGGTTGTTAACCGATTAGAGACTTTTTCGGGATAACAATTCCTTCAAAAAAGTAATAAATTGATGACTCAAACCATGACTGTTTTTGGCACTGCAGTGCACACTGTATAAATGGAATGATTATTAATATTATATTAATAGTTCTTGCATTTGATATAGTGCCTTATCACGTCTTTGAGACGTCTGAAACGCGCTTCAGGGTGTACTGTAAAGTGAATTATTGTATATTTTGTGGGTGAACCCTTTCAGCCAATTGTGCACAATAGCGACCCACACAGAGCCGTGGATTGAGTGACCAATTTTTTATTTTGAAGGAATTATTATCCCCAGAGAAGCGATCCGCCAACCGACCAACAAGTGGTTCGTACTTATTGTTCGGTAAATAGAGGCGCGTGTGTGTGGAGTAAGGAAACTTGCCCAACCTCTCGCCCTGTGCCGCCCGGGAATCAAACCCAGGACTCTCACTTTCGAGGCGAGTGCTCCAACCACTGAGCTACAGGACTCCACAATTCAGAACAATTCTGTGGAAACACCACCTCAGTGAGAGAGTGGGAAACAGGATCCCGAAGGAGACAGACGGCGGAAGCAGAAAATGTCATTTATTTCAAGATCAAATTGGATAGATTTCTGCAAGAAAATAATATCTCAGGATACAGTATATAGACAGACACACAGACATAGACACAGTAGGAGAGACACACACACACAGTATATAGTTTGGGACACGATATGTGTAGCGACTGCCAGGATGGTGGGGGATGAACGAGATGGACCTTTGCTTATGTTGTTACCAGTAACTCACCCAAATTAGTGACCAGAATGAGCAGAGCAGCCACCAACATCCTCGCGGCTGGAAACCACCACATATACACGTTAGGGAGAGAGACAGAGACAAACTGGATATGGGCTGTCACCTGAACGCAGGGCAGAGTCTGCTGTTAATCATTACTGTTACTGTAGAGAGACCCTGACACTGGCTCTAATGGCACCCGGTGGACTTTCACTTTGTCAGGAATTAATATGTTAATTTATGAGATGAATAGTTTTACTTCCTGTAAGACACACTTTACGCCCTCACTATTTTTAATATTATTATAATAATAGTCCTTGCGTTTGACGCAGCGCCTTATCACGTTTTTGAGATGTCTCAAAGCACTTCACAGAATACACTGTGAATTGTAGTGACTGTGGTTTGGTGCGCGATACGCGGCAGCTAATTGCGCACAGCAATGAATAGTAATAATAGTAATTCTTGCAAAAAAGACAAATTGGTCACTTCAATCCGCAACTGTTTGTGGGGCACCTCTGTGCACGTGCAATTAATTGGCTGCTGACTAACAAGCGAGGTCCTACTTACTGCTTGGTAAACAGAGGCAAACGCGTGTGCGTGTGTATGTCTGTGTGTGCATGTCTGTGTGTGTATGTCTGTGTGTGCGTTTCTGTGAGTATGTGTGTGTGTGAGTCTGTGTCTGCGTATGTGTCTGTGTGTGTGTGTGTGGAGTAAGGAAACTTGCCCTACGTTTCACCCTGAATACTGAACTCCTGGTAAAATAACATTAACTTCTCAGTGAGCCGATAAGTCACAACAACAACAACTTGTATTTACACCAGCGCCCTTTATGAGGGTAGCGTCTCGGAGTGGTGGAGCCTGACGCAGAGCCAGTTGGAGGGGAGATACAGGCAGAAGGTGACCGTGAGCATGGTCAAAGAGAAAGATTTTCAGTCTTGATCTAAAAGAGGGGGAAGGATAGGAGAGGGGAGGAAAGGGGGAAAGGCGGAGGGATCGGTGGAGAGAGCTCCAAAGTCTGACAATACGACCCCCCATGATGGATCAGAGGGCACGAGGGACACGCAGGAGGCCGGAGGCAGCCGAGAGGAGGCAGTGGGTAGTGGGTTGGGGGGGTCAGCAGGTCGGAGAGAGAGGTAGGGAGGTGCCAGAGCCTGAAGAGATTTGTAGATGATTGAAAGGATCTTGAAATCGATCTACGTTGTCACAGCTATCTACTTCCTGGTGCCATTACGACGTAAATTGTGATAAATATCTTTTTGGTGCTTTCCAAGGTCCTGAAACACAATGCAGATCGGACAGACCATTACTAACAACATTTTACACTGAACCTTTCACATCAGGAGGACGTCCCAAGGACCTGGACAGTCAGGGATTTGGATCTGAGCTGTGGGTTGGGATCAGGACGGGGTGGATGGTGGCGAGGTAGGGGTTAGGAAGGTGACCAGGTTGAAGAGGAAAGTCTTGTGACAGGCCTTGAAGGAGGTGAGGGAGTGATGGGGTGGGATGGAGGGACTGTGGGATGGAGTTCCAGAGGGTGGGGCAGAGTAACTGAAGGCCCAACCGATGGTGGGGCAGGTGAGGCGGGGGATGTGAAGCAGGCCGGAGCCCGCTGAGCAGAGAGAGCGGACAGGTTGTTAGGGGGTATGGGGAGCTGCAGAGTTAGTTCTGGATGATCTGCAGTTTGTAGAGGGAGGCGTTGGGGAGGCCGACAAGCAGGGAGGGGGCAAAGTCAAGCCTGTTTGTGGTGAACACATGGATGAGGGCCTCGGTGGCCTGTGGTGAGAGACAGTGGCGGAGCCGGGCCATATGGCGGAGGTGGGGAAGGCATATCAGGTCATGGCACGGATGAGGGGATGAAGGACAGTTTAGGGTCGTAAAGGACAGAGTTGGGACAGCAAGAGACTGAGCCGGGCTGACACACTGTCCGTGTCAGCCATTTGTTTCCTCACCATGTAAGGGCCTGAATCCTTCTGGGAGACATTGGCAGAGAAGCCTAAAATATAACCAAACACAGTTTAGCTATTCATTAGCAATGTCGTTAGCAGTAAATAATAATAACCATTGCATTTCATACAGTGCCTTATCACGTCTTCATAACATCTCAAAGCGCTTCACAGGATACAACAACAACAACAACAAGATTCCATTTATAAAGCGCCTTTCACGTCAGGAGGACGTCCCAAGCGCTGCACAGTTGGGTCATGACCCGAGCAGGGGGGAAATGGTCAGGGTAAGGGGAGGGAAGGGAGGGAGCGAGGAGGGGGAAGAGAGTCGAGAGGGGAGCTGAAGGCTCGGTCAAAGAGAAAGGTTTTGAGACCGGCCTTGAAGGAGGAAAGGGAGGAAGCGGCGAAGGCACTGGGGGATAGAGTTCCAGAGCCTGGGGGCTGAGAGGCTGAAGGCCCGACCACCGATGGTAGGGCGATTGGGGCGGGGGACGTGGAGCAGACCGGAGCCAGAGGAACGGAGGGTACGGGCAGGTAGGTAGGGGGATAGTAGGTTGGAGAGGTAGGAGGGAGCAAGGCCGTGAATGGCCTTGTAGGTGAGGATGAGGATCTTGAAATCTTGATACACGGTAAAGAGTAGTGACTGTGTGGTTTCAAAAATAATAATAATCGTTGCATTTGATACAGTGCCTTATCACGTCTTTGAGTCGTATCAAAGGGGAGTCAATTGCCTAAGGTTTTGCCCTGTCCGGGAAACAAAACCGGATCCTCTCGCTTGAGAGGCGAGGGCTCTAACCACTGAGCTACAGGACTGCACAGCACTTACTCTGACATCAATGGTCTCGTAGTATGGTTCACCCTCTGTCTCTTGCTGTGTTTTGGCTGGAAAATAAACAACAACTTGTTTATTCAAAGGCACAGCCTCTGATGGTGGGATGGAGGGAACGAGGGACAAATAGGAGGCCGGTGTGGGGGCGGTGGGGGGTGAGCAGGTCGGAGAGGTAGGGAGGTGCCAGGGCATGAAGGGGTTTGAAAACGAGTGAGAGGATCTTGAAATCGTAGAAAATCTTGAAAATATACAAGAGTTTGTACATTTGCTGAACCGGTGAACTTGGAGAGAAACGGAGAAGGAGGCACTGATAGAGAGACAGAGAGAGAGAGAGAGATTGGTAGTGAGAGATAGGGTTAAAGCCTGACAGAAAGACAAAGAGGGAGCGATTGAAAGAGAGAGGGGGAGATGGATGGATAGAGACTGATAGAGAGTGAGATGGAGGGTGATAGAGAGACAGGGGTAGAGGCTGATAGAAAGGAGAGGGTGAAATGGAGTGGGAGAGACTGATAGAGAGAGAGAGAAAGATGGAGGGGGAGAGACTGATGGAGGAAGAGTGAGACGGAGAGGGTAGAGACTGATTGAGTTTGTGATGGAGGTGGATAGAGACTAATAGAGGGAGTGTGAGACAGAGGGGAAGAGACTGACAGAGTGAGATAAAGAGGGAGAGACTGAAAGTGAGAGAGAGTGAGACGGAGGAGGAGTGATTGATAGCGAGAGGGGGAGATGGATGGATAGAGACTGACAGAGAGTGAGATGGAGGGTGATAGAGAGAGAGGGGTAGAAACTGATAGAAAAGAGTGGGTGAAATGGAGAGGGAGAGACTGAGAGTGATGGAGGGTGACAGAGAGAAGGGGTAGAGACTGATAGAAAAGAGAGGGTGAAATGGAGGGGGAGAGGCTGATAGAGAGAGAGAGACAAAGTGGGAGAGACTGATAGTGAAAGAGAGTGAGATGGAGGGGCTAGAGACAGATAGAGAGAGACGGAGGGGTAGAGACTGGCAGAGAGAGAGGACAGTGAGAGGGTGAGTGGCTGAGGGGGTCTGGACTGGTATATAAACAACAGAACATGAAGGTGAAAGGTTTTCCTGTGTATATACGGCCTCACCTTCCTTACGTTTCCTGTAAACGTACACCACAGCGAGTGTTGCAATGACCACCACAGCCACAGCCCCCACTATTGTCCCCACTATCAGGGCCACATTCACTGCGGAGAGAAACACCTTCACTGTCTCTCTATTAGATTATACTCTCGTAACACAGAGACCACAGCACAGACCTCATGTAAATCATAGCAATCCTCGCATTTGATACAGCGCCTTATCACGTTGTTGTAAAGTGTAGTAACTGTGTATTTTGTGGGCGGAACACAGCAGCCAATTGCGCACAGCGGTGACCCACAAACAGTCGTGGATTGATTGACCAGATTTTTTGTTTTTTTGGAGGGATTATGACCCCCAGAAAGTGAACCGTCAATTGACTAACAGCGGGTTCCTACCTTCTGCTGATAAACAGAGGTGCACATCTGTGTGTGTATGTGTGTCTATGTGTGTCTGCGTGTGTGTGTGTGTGTGTGTGTGTGTGTCTGTGGTTGTGTGTCTGTGTGTGTGTCAAAATATCATAACTTACCTCCGCCTTTCAAAGTCACGTCAAATTGGAAGAAGTTCTCTCCCATTGCGTTAGTGACACGGCATTGATATGTGCCCTGATCGGTTGCCTGGAATTTACTGATGAGCAGTTTAGAGAAGGTTAGTCCTGAGGTGATGTTGAACTTGCCGTCAGAGCCAGTGATGGAGTTGTCTTCCTTCGACCATGTAAAGTGTGCGGGCAGCAGGCCAGGGTCTGACACCCGCACTGTGTCTGTCAGTGACACGTCTAAGGTCACATCTGCCTCCTTCCCCACTTCCACCTGAGGCTCAGACCCTGACGCTCTCTGGGGTTTATCTGTGTAACAGCACAGACAGTGTTCAGCAAAACAGCAACACAGTCACCCCAACAGTCAGTAGGAATAATAATAATCCTCCTGTTTGATACAGCGCCTTATCACGCCATCGAGACATCTTAAATCCCATCTAAAGACCTTCCTCTTCGACCAACCGCACATTCAGCCACCCTCCCACCCCAAAACCCACCCCCCTGTCCTCCACCCCTCCTGCCCCCAACTCCCAGCTCAGGTCCAAAAACCCTGACTGTGCAGCGTCCTGGAACATCTTTGCGACGTGAAGGGCGCTATACAAGTGTAATTTGTCATCGTTGTTGCTGTTCAGCCCTCAAGTCCTCACCAATAACTATAGAGCATTGACTGTCAGAGACAACATGGCGTCCAACACATGTGAAGATCTCTCGGGAGCTGAGCTGATCCTTTGTGATGGTGACATTCCCCTCGTTTGTCGCATTGACAATCGTCTGTCCGACCTTCAGCTGAAGGACAGAGTCTGGCACCCCACCAGCCCAGGAGCACATCAACACCAATGCTGTTCCTTTATCTGCTGCTCCGCATGTGATCTGCTGTGTGGGAGCCCCTTGAACAAGGCAAAGACAAACAGTCCAGTTATTGGCTCCACCTTGAGTTGTCCCCACCCTCGCCCGGCTCCACTGGCTCCCCATCCCTCAGAGGATACTGTTCAAGATCCTGGTGCTCAGCTTTAAAGCCCTCCATGGCCTCACTCCTCCCTCCCTACCTCTGTGACCTCCTAATCCCTGACCAACCGGTCCGCTCCCTCTGCTTAGCGGGCTCCGGCCTGCTCCATGTTCCCCGCCCGCCCATCCCCTTCAGCCTCTCTGACCCACCCTCTGAAACTCCCACAATCCCTCTGCCACGCCTCCCTCACCTCCTTCGAAACCTATCTCAAGATCCTCCTCTTCGACAGACCGTGCCTTCGGTCACCCTCCTACACCCATCTCCCTGCCCTCCAACCCTCCTGATAGCAACCCCAGCTCAGATGTGGGTCCCTGACTGTCCAGCGCCTTGAGACATCCTCCTGACGTGAAAGCCACTGTGTAAATGCCATGTGTTGTTATTTAGACAGTGCCAATTTTGACTGAGATCTAACTCACTGTACACGAGGATTGAAACCTTCTCCGTGTGGCTAATCGTGGTGTAATCATTCTTCACATTGCAAGTGTAATCCCCGCTGTTGTTGAACGTGAGGCTCTCTATAGGCAGCTGTGAGGTGTTGCCGGCAATGACTGTGGTGTTATGTGTCCACCTGTAGTTACACTCTGGGAAACATTTCGTCTGACAGTTGAGCGTCACTAAATCTCCCTCCTTCCCACAGTACTGTCCTGGGACCAAACTGTCACATATCACCTGCCCACTCATATATACTGTGGGTGGATCAGGGCCATCTGAAAGAAAAACATTAAGTGATGACATAGATAGATAAATGGGTGGCAGATGATAGTGTGAGAGAAACAGCCTTTTTACATGTATCACAGACCTCCGACTGTTTGTGGGTCCCTCCTGTGCGCAATTGGCTGCCGTCCCCCGACCCACCCACCCCACCATTGGCGGGAGAGACTTCAGCCACTCTGCCCCCAACCTCTGGAATCCTATCCCCCAGTCATTCCGCTTCACGCCCTCCTTAGCCTCCTTCAAGTCACGCCTCAAGACCCTCCTCTTCGACCATGCCATCGGCCATCCCCCTTCCCCGCCCCTCCCTTCTCCCCCCGTGACTCCAGCTCGGGTCTGAAATGCTGTCACTGTCCAGTGCCTTGGGACATCCTCCCGATGTGAAACACGCTATACAAATGTAATCCTGTTGTTGTTGTTGTGTTTCATCCATAAAATATACAGTCAATTCACTTTACAGTATATTCTGTGAAGTGATTTGAGACGTGAGGAGGTGTTTTTTTTGGAGGGGTTAATACATTCGGAAAAGTGATCTGGCAATCGACTAACAAGGGTTCCCGCTTACTGTTAGGTAAACAACAAAATACAACAACAATAATATTACATTTATAGGGCGTCCTTAACGTCGGGAGGACGTCCCAAGACATTGGCGCTGCTAAACAGTGGGGTGTATGTGTGTGGGGGGGTGGGGGTGGGGGCGAGTGTTGGGTGGAGTAATGTACCTGCCTAAGCTTTCGTCCTGACCTGCGCGGGAATCAAACCCAGGTCCTCTCGCTTGATAAGGCGATATATCAAGTGCAAGAATGATTATTATTCTGATGATCATGACTATGATCATTATTATTGTTATTATCTTTACTGTTATTGCAGCTCAGGTCACGTGAGGCTGACTTTGGGTCATGGAGTTTAAAGCGAGTCGGGGTTCCTGCTCCTGGTCCCTAAACTCCCTCTCGGGCTCAAGTGTGGGTGTTGCAGTCTGGTGGGGAGATTAGGTTTGTCTGTGGGGCCCTCTACAGTCAAGTGGCCGATTGACACTCAGATAGTGATGGGATCTTTAACCTGAACAGGCAGATAGTTTAACGTCTCATCCAAACAGCGGCTCTTCAATGATAATAACAATAGTGGAGTCCTGTTGCTCAGTGGTTAGAGCATTTGCCTCGTAAGTGAACTTGAGTTCAATTCCCATCAGGGTGCGAATGCTTGGGCAAGTTTCCTTACTCCACACGCCTGATAATAACCCCTCCAGAAAGAAACTAATAGTAAATTGGGCACTTCAATCCACGGCTGTTTTGGGACGACGCTGTGTGCAATTGTGTTTCACCCACAAATATACAGTCAATTCACTTTACAATATATTCTGTGAAGCATTTTGAGTTGTCTCAAAGACGTAAAGAGCGCGGCATCAAATGAAAGGTTTATTATATTATTTATAGGGCAAAACATTGGGCAAGTTTCCTTACTCCGCACGCCTCTGTTTACCTCGCAGTGTGTGGGGACCCAGTTGTTAGTCGACTGATGGATCGCTTTTCCGAGGGTAAAAATTCCTTCAAAAAATAATATTAATGAATTGGTCCCTGAATCCCCAACTGTTTGTGGGACACTGCTGTGTGCAATTGGTTGACATTTTATGGAGTGGTTATTACCTCCAGAAAGTGATCCGGCAATGAACTGACAAGTAGGTTCCCACTTACTGCAGGTCAGCAGAGCCATGTCTATGTGTGTTTCTATGAGTGGAGGAAGGACTATATGAGTTCCAAGTGCTGACGTGAGGCTTGAACCCACAACCTTCTGCCTTATAGAGAGCTGAGCCAGGCTGGAACAAGTAGGGATATACGTGGGCCAACTGCACTGTCCTGTTCAGCTCACGTTGATCTGGTTTTAACACCACAGCAAATATACTCACAAGTTATCACCAGCTTCACTGGTTTGCTGCTGTCACTGTTCACCGGGTTACTGGCCGTGCAGATAAACCCTCCACTGTCGTTCCTGTGTACGGGGCTGATTGTCAGAGTGCTATTAGCTGCAGACAGTGTGTAACGTGGGGTTACAGGTAACGGGTGTCCACCAGTGCCCAGGAATAGGTGGGGAACAATCCCATCGCTGTACACCTCAATGTCGCTGTGTCTTTATTCTCGATAAATATCTCCTTGTCTGGACTCAGGCTGATGCTCACATTGGACAGCAGAGCTGTAAGATAAAGTGTTTCATTTCATCCGGATTTACTTTACTTAACACAAAGCTGTTCTGCTTCAGTTCAAGATCCTGGTCCTCACCTTGAATGTCCTCTACAACCTCACTCCTCTTCCTTACCTCCGCTCCCTCTGCTCAGCGGGCTCCGGCCTGCTTCATGCCCCCCGCCCACCTGCCCCACCATCAGCGGTTGGGCCTTCAGCCTCTCTGCCCCAATCCACGACTGTTTGTGGGACACTGCTGTGTGCAATTGGCTGCAGAGTTTCGCCCACAAAATAGACCGGCAATTCACTTTACAGTATATCGTCCCAAAATACATCACTTTGCACTTCTCCACATTAAACTTCATCATGTCTGCCCATGTTACCAGTCTGTCTATGTCCTCTTGCAGTCTGTTACTCTCCTCCTCACTGTTTACTACTTTTCTTAGCTTAGTATCATGTGTGTGGCTCCTGATCACACACTAAACTCTGTACCCCCATCACCCCAGTCCTGCCCAGGCTCCAAACTTGGCAATTGTGCTCTCTATACCCAAGTCCAGGCCACCTTAAAGACCCATTTCAAGGCCTTCCTCTTCGACCGGCCATGCCTCCAGTCATCCTTCTATTCCAACCCTACCCGCCCTCCACCCCTCCTTATCCCAACCCCCACCTCGAGTGCGGATCCCTGACTATCCAGTGCCTTGGGACGTCGTCCTGATATGAAAGCCACTGTTGTTGTTTACACCATGACATTTTTGACTGAGATAACTAACTCACTGTACACGAGGATTGAAACCTTCTCCGTGCGGCTAATCGTGGTGTAATCATTCTTCACATTGCAAGTGTAATCCCCGCTGTTGTTGAACGTGAGGCTCTCTATAGGCAGCTGTGAGGTGTTGCCGGCAATGACTGTGGTGTTATGTGTCCACCTGTAGTTACACTCTGGGAAACATTTCGTCTGACAGTTGAGGGTCATCAAATCTCCCTCCTTCCCACAGTACTGTCCTGGGACCAAACTGTCACATATCACCTGCCCACTCACAATAAAGGTGAGTGGATCAGGGCCATCTGAAAGAAAAAGCATTAAACTATGGCATAGATAGATAAATGGATGGCAGATGATAGTGTGAGAGAAACAGTCTTTTTACATGTATCACAGACCTCTGACTGTTTGTGGGTCGCTGCTGTGTGCAATTGGCTGCTGCGTTTTGCTCATAACATATACAGTCAATTCACTTTACAGTGTATTCTGTGAAGCGTTTCAGTCGTCCAGAAGACGTGAAAAGCGCTGTATCAAATGCAAGGATTATTATATTATTGATAGAGAAAAACGTCGGCCAAGTTTCCCTACTCCCAAACTCTGTTGACTGAGCAGTAATTAGGAACCCGGTTATTGGTCGATTGGTGGGAATCAAACCAAAGTCCTCTCACTTGCGAGGTGAGGGCTCCAACCACTACAGGACCCCACTGTTTGTTTCTCTATTCACAGCATCAAACCCCAATGTAGAATATTCCAGCATTGCATTGGAGCTTCAGTCTGGACTACATGAGTTCCAAGTACTGACGTGAGGCCACAACCTTCTGACTTATAGAGAGCTGAGCCAGGCTGGAACAAGTAGGGATATACGTGGGCCAACTGCACTGTCCTGTTCAGCTCACGTTGATCTGGTTTTAACACAACAGCAAATATACTCACAAGTTATCACCAGCTTCACTGGTTTGCTGCTGTCACTGCCCACCAGGTGACTGGCCGTGCAGATAAACCCTCCACTGTCGCTCCTGTGTACGGGGCTGATTGTCAGAGTGCTATTATCTGCAGACAGTGTGTAACGTGGGGTTACAGGTAACGGGTGTCCATCCAGTGCCCAGGAATAGGTGGGGAACGATCCCATTGCTGTACATCTTAGTGTCACTGTGTCTTTATTCTCGATAAATATCTCCTTGTCTGGACTCAGGCTGATGCTCACATTGGACACCGGAGCTGTAAGATAACGCGTTTCATTTCATTCAGAAACTTGTTCAGATTCACTTCACTGACACAGACCTGTTCAGAGTCACTTTGCTGAACCCTACACTTTATTTCTGACGCTGTTTGTTATGATTCACTGTTTATTCAGGTCTCAGTCTGGCTCATTTGGAAGCACAATGTTATGGTTTAAAGCCCCACTCTTGGAGCTCACAGTCCAGGTTTATTGGCTTAATGAATGAAATGAAATGGGCCCGGGGGCCGGATGCGGCCCGTGGGCCACCAGTTGGCCCACCCTGCTCTCACCGATGCTCTGAAGCAGGGTGGCTGCCGTGGGCCGGATTCCCCTATTTGTCAAAGATCCACGAGCCACATCCAACCTGAGGCCATTTCCACTCCCTCCCTCCCTCCCTCCCTCCCTGGTCAGCGGCAGGAGCTGATGGTTGGGAAGACCCAGCGACCAGAGCCTTTACTGCAGTCTGTCAGGAGAGCAGAGCAAATACGTCGCTGTTCCTCACACTCCCCCTCCCTCTCCCCCCCTCCCTCTCTCTGCCCCCACTCTTTTTCACTCCCCTCTCTCCCCCCTCTCTTTCTCCCCCCCCCTCCCTTGCTCCCAAGATCCACTGGCACTTGCCTGGCTTTCCTATCACACACTAAACTCTGTAACCCATCACCCCCGCCCTCACCAGACCCCACTGGCTCCCTATCACACACTAAACTCTGTACCCCATCACCTGAGCCCTCGCCAGGCCCCACTGGCTCCCTATCACACACTAAACTCTGTACCCCATCACCCCCGCCCTCACCAGACCCCACTGGCTCCTTAATCACACACTAAACTCTGTACCCCATCACCCCCGCCCTCGCCAGGCCCCACTGGCTCCCTATCACACACTAAACTCTGTACCCCATCACCCCCGCCCTCGCCAGGCTCCACTGTTTCCGTATCACCAAACAGATCGATTTTGAGATCATCTCACTCGTTTTCAAATCCCTTCATGCCATGGTACTGCCCTAACTCTCCGACCTGCTCACCCACCCACTGCACCTCTCGGTGCCTCCTCTTGGCTGGTTCCATCCTTGTCTTGTTTGTCCCTCGTCCCCTCCACTCCACCATCAATGGCTGTGTCTTCAGCCACTGCGTCACTTTCTCCCTCAATCCCAACGCCTCGCCCCTCCCTCCCCACCTTCAAATCGCACCTAAAGACCTTCCATTTTGATCGTGTTTACAGTCACCGCCTTCCTCTCCCTCTCCCCCCCCGGGTCGGGGTCAGACTCGGCCCCTGCAAAGTGCTCCGGGACACTCCGCGTGAAGGGCGCTGTTGTTGTTTACTCACTGTGAACACGCAGTTGTAAATCTGCTGAGGCTGCTCCGAGGATTAAGTCAAACACAGACACTGAGTACGAACCGGAATCAGCCGGAGTCACTGTGTCCAGACGTAGAGTGGCATTGTTGGGGTAAAGCTCAGCCCGACCCTGGTAGTCTCCAAAGTACTTCACTGCTGTTCCCTTTGCTGATGCGATTGTGGAGCTGGTGTTGACTTTCCATATTATACTAAAATTTCCCAGTTCACTGGGCATTACCAGGAAGTACACAGATTGTCCGGCTGTGGCTTCTATCTGACTCTCAGTGACGGTCAGACTGAAAGCTCCCACCTGCTCTGTAATACAAAACACACACAACAGTCAATCACCAAATATCACAATGTAATAATAATATTCATCCTTGCATTTGATCTAACGTCTTATCACGTCTTTGAGATGTCTCAAAGCGCTTCACAGAATTACTGTCAGGTGAATTGACTATATTTGTGGACAAAAGTTTTGAAGGAATTATTACCCCCAGAAAAGCAATCCGCCAATCGACTAACAACCAGGTTTCTACTTACTTCTGATAAACAGAGGCGTGTGGGTACGTGTGAAGTAAGGAAACTTGCCCAACGTTTCCCCCAGAGGGGAAGCGAACCCAGATCTCTCACTTACAAGGTGAGCGCTCTTACCACTGAACTACAGAACTGCACAATTCAGAAAATGTCATTTGTTTAAGATGAAAGATAGATTTAGATAGATTTCTGCTAGAAAATAATAGCTTGGGATACAGTAGATAGACCCACAGATACACACAGAAAGACATAGAGAGAGAGGAGACAGACACATACACACACACCGAGACAGAGACACACACACAGAGGCAGAGAGAGGTACCATTTGTGTAGCGACTTTCACGTCGGGAGGATATCTCATAGATAGACACACTCACAGACACAGAGAGTCACTCACACACATAGAGAGACACACACAGGCACATCCACAAACACACAGAGAAGGAGACACAGACACACAACGACACACAGACACTCACAAACAGAGAGATACACAGACAAACAGACACTCACAAACAGAGAGATACACAGACAAACAGAGACACACATAGACACTCACAAATGCATATAGAGAGACACACACACACACTCATACACACGCGGACACAGAGACACACACACACTCACAAACTGAGAGAAACACACACACTCACAAACAGAGACACAGACACACACACTGAGAGACAGAAACACAGACACACACAGAGAGCGACACATACACAGAGACACACAGAGAGACACATACAGAAAGACATAGATACACGCGGATAGATAGAGAAACATACCGAGAGACAGACACCCCCCAGATAATCACACACACACACACACAGACAGAGACATACACTGTGAGACAGACACACACATCCAGACAGAGATATATATACACACACACACAGTGGGAGACACACACAGTATATAGTTTGGGACATGTCGAACGACTGCCAGGACGGTGGGAGATGAACGAGATGGACCTTTGCTTATGTTGTTACCAGTAACTCACCCAAATTAGTGACCAGAATGAGCAGAGCAGCCACCAACATCCTCGCGGCTGGAAACCACCACATATACACGTTAGGGAGAGAGACAGAGACAAACTGAATATGGGCTGTCACCTGAACGCAGGGCAGAGTCTGCTGTTAATCATTACTGTTACTGTAGAGAGACCCTGACACTGGCTCTAATGGCACCCGGTGCACTTTCACTTTGTCAGGAATTAATATGTTAATTTATGAGATAAATAGATTTACTTCCTGTAAGACACATTTTACGCCCTCACTATTTTTAATATTATTATAATAATAGTCCTTGCGTTTGACACAGCGCCTTATCACGTTTTTGAGACTTCTCAAAGTGCTTCACAGGATACACTGAGAAATGTAGTGACTGTGTTTTGTGGGAGAAACGCAGCAGCCAATTCCATACAGCAATGTTCCACAAACAGTAGAGGATTGAGTGCCGTATTAGTTACAAAAAATTTTGAATAATCCTTCCATCTGATACAGCACCTTATCACATCTTCGAAACGTCTCAAAGCGCTTCACAGGATACGCTGTAAAGTGGAGTGACTGTGTGTTTTGGGGGCTGAAACATGGCAGCCAATTGCACACAGCGACGTCCCCACAAACAGTTGTGGATTGAGTGACCACATTATTATTATTTTTTAAAAGATATTATTGCCCCCAGGAAATCGATCCCCCAATCAACTAACCCCCGGGTTCCTACTGACTGCTGATAAACAGAGGTGTGAGTAAAAAGTGTGTGTGTGGAGTAAGGAAACTTGCTTAAGGTTTTGCCCTGACACACCTGGGAATCGAACCCAGATCCTCTCGCTTGCGAGGCGAGCGCTCTAACCCCTGAGCTACAGGGACTCCACAAGATACTCACTGAGACACAAGTTTAGTGTGTGTTTTGTGATGTGTTCAGTGACTGTTTAGGGATGTGTTCAGGGTCATGTTTCGTTACCCCATCACCCCCATCTTCGTTCGGCTCCACTGACTCCCCATCACTGAGAGAGTACAGTTCAAGCTCCTGGTCCTCACCTTCGAAGCACTCCATGGCCTCACTCCCCCCCACCTCTGTGAACTCCTAACTCACCCCCTACCAACCTGTCCATTCTCTGCACTCAGTAGGCTCCGGCCGGCTTCACATCCCCCACCCGCCTCCCCCACCATTGGCTGTCGGGCATTCAGCCTCTCCGCCCCCTCCCTCGCCTCCTTCAAGGCCAGTTTCAAGACCTTCCTCGTCGACCATCACATCTTTGGTCACTGTCCTACCCTCACTCTCCCCGTCCTCTACCCTTCCTGATCCCAACCCCCAACCTGGGTATAAACCTCTGACTGTCCAGCACTTTGGGATGTCCTCCTGACGTGAATATAATAATCATTCCATTTGATATCGCGCCTTATCACGTCGTCGAGACATCTCATTCATAGAACACATTGTAGAGTGGAGTGACTGTATTTTGTAGCCGAAATACAGCAGCCAATTATCATTTAATTGAAGCGGCTCAAAGAGCTCAGCAGGATATGCTACTGTAAAGTGTAGTGACTGTGTGTTCAGAGACTGTGTAGTGACTGTCAGGGTTAGTGTGCACCCCACCACACTCCTTACCTCTGACACAAGATGGAATTATTGCGGTCAAACCAAAGGAATTTTATTACCAGAAGAAGATAACAAGAGAGAAATGTGGAGAGACGAGAGAAGCTGAGATTGTTCTCCTTAGAGCAAGAGGAGGATAGGGGAGATCTAATATAGGTGTTCAAAATGATGAGGGGTTTTGATAGAGTAAATAGGGAGAAACTGTTTCCACTGGTGTGTGGGTCAGTAACGGGAGAACATAGATTTAATATAATTGGGAAAAGAACCAGAGGGGAGACGAGGGGACATTTACGCAGCGATTTATTACGATCTGAAACGTACTGTCGGAAAGGCTCATGAAATCAGATTCCATAGTAGCTTTCAAAAGGGAATTGGACAGGGACTTGAAAAGGAAAAATATGCAGAGATACGGGGTAGGAGCGGGGGAGTGGGACTGATTGGGCAGCTCTTTCAAAGAACCGGCACAGACACGATGGGCTGAATGGCCTCCGCCTGTGCTGTAAGATTCTGTGATTCCATAATTCCATTTGATATAGCGCCTTAACACGTCGAGATCTCAGAGCTCTTCACAGAGTACACTGTAAAGTGAATTGACTGTATATTTGTGGGCGAAACGCGGCAGACAATTGCGCACAGCAGTGTCCCACAAACAGTCGTGGATCGAAGCAGCCAATATATTATTTTTTTGTAAGGATTATTACCCGCAGAAAAGTAATCCACCAGTCGACTAACAACCGTATTCTTACTTACTGCAGTGTAAACAGAGGCGTGTGCGTGTGAAATAAGGACATTATGCCCCGACCCGCCCAGGAATCGAACAAAGGTCCTCTCGCTTGTGAGGCGAGTGCTGTAACCACTGAGCTGCAGGACTCCAACGATAAAACCCCTGACAGGTAAACCACCCGGAGCTCAGTGACCTGTGAGTTAGGAATGTCTGGAGTTAATCGCTGTACAGCTCAAAGGTTTCAGTTGGTTTGAAGCAGTGATTTCATGTGGAAGTGAAAGCCATTGTAAGATTAGCTCACTCATAAAGCTGGCTCGTGGCCTCAGATTCCTGTACCTTGCCTGCAGCTGGCTGGGATAATAATGGTAATAATAATAATAATAATAATCCTTGCATTTGATATAGCGCTTTTCACATCTTCTTGACGACTCCATACGCTTCACAGAATTGTGAATTGATTGCATAAATTTGTGGGCGAAATGCGGAGGCCAATTACGCACAGCAGTGTCCCACAAACAGTCGTGGATTGAAATGACCAATTTATTATTGTTTTTTTTGAGGGATTATTATCAGGGTGTGGAGTAAGGAAACTTACCCAAGGCCTCGCCCGGCCGGGAATCAAACTCAGGTCTCTCACTAATAATAATAGTGATAATAATAATAGTAATTCTTGCAAAAAAGATAAATTGGTCACTTCAATCCACAACTGTTTGTGGGACACCTCTGTGCAATTAATTGGCTGTTGACTAACAAGCGAGATTACTTTCTGCTTGGTAAACAGAGGCGCGCGCGCGTGTGTGTGTCTGTGTGTGCATGTCTGTTTGTGTGTGTATGTCTGTGTGTGTGCGTTTCTGTGAGTATGTGTGTGTGTGTGAGTCTGTGTCTGCGTATGTGTCTGTGTGTGTGGAGTAAGGAAACTTGCCCAACGTTTCACCCTGAATACTGAACTCCTGGTAAATAACATTAACTTCTCAGTGAGCCGATAAGTCACAACAACAACAACAACAATAACAACTTGTATTTACACAGCGCCCTTTACGAGGGTAGCGTCTCGGAGTGGTGGAGCCTGACGCAGAGTCAGGGAGAGACAGGGAGTAGGTGACCGTGAGCATGGTCAAAGAGAAAGATGTTCAGTCGTGAGAAAGAGGGACGAGGATAGGAGAGGGGAGGAAAGGTGGAAAGGCGGAGAGATCGGGGGAGAGAACTCCAAAGTCTGACAATACGACCCCCCATGATGGATCAGAGGGCACGAGGGACACGCAGGAGGCCGGAGGCAGCCGAGAGGAGGCAGTGGGTAGTGGGTTGGGGGGGTCAGCAGGTCGGAGAGAGAGGTAGGGAGGTGCCAGAGCCTGAAGAGATTTGTAGATGATTGAAAGGATCTTGAAATCGATCTACGTTGTCACAGCTATCTACTTCCTGGTGCCATTACGACGTAAATTGTGATAAATATCTTTTTGGTGCTTTCCAAGGTCCTGAAACACAATGCAGATCGGACAGACCATTACCAACAACATTTTACACTGAACCTTTCACATCAGGAGGACGTCCCAAGGACCTGGACAGTCAGGGATTTGGATCTGAGCTGTGGGTTGGGATCAGGACGGGGTGGATAGTGGCGATGTAGGCGTTAGGAAGGTGACCAGGTTGAGGAGGAAAGTCTTGTGACAGGCCTTGAAGGAGGTGAGGGAGTGATGGGGTGGGATGGAGGTACTGTGGGATGGAGTTCCAGAGGGTGGGGCAGAGTAACTGAAGGCCCAACCGATGGTGGGGCAGGTGAGGCGGGGGATGTGAAGCAGGCCGGAGCCCGCTGAGCAGAGAGAGCGGACAGGTTGTTAGGGGGTATGGGGAGCTGCAGAGTTAGTTCTGGATGATCTGCAGTTTGTAGAGGGAGGCGTTGGGGAGGCCGACAAGCAGGGAGTGGGCAAAGTCAAGCCTGTTTGTGGTGAACACATGGATGAGGGCCTCGGTGGCCTGTGGTGAGAGACAGTGGCGGAGCCGGGCAATATGGCGGAGGTGGGGATGGCATAGCAGGTCATGGCACGGATGAGGGGATGAAGGACAGTTTAGGGTCGTAAAGGACAGAGGTGGGACAGCAAGAGACTGAGCCGGGCTGACACACTGTCCGTGTCAGCCATTTGTTTCCTCACCATGTAAGGGCCTGAATCCTTCTGGGAGACATTGGCAGAGGAAGCCTAAAATATAACCAAACACAGTTTAGCTATTCATTAGCAATGTCGTTAGCAGTAAATAATAATAACCATTGCATTTCATACAGTGCCTTATCACGTCTTCATAACATCTCAAAGCGCTTCACAGGATACACGGTAAAGAGTAGTGACTGTGTGGTTTCATAATAATAATAATCGTTGCATTTGATACAGTGCCTTATCACGTCTTTGAGTCGTATCAAAGAGGAGCCAATTGCCTAAGGTTTTGCCCTGTCCGGGAAACAAAACCGGATCCTCTCGCTTGAGAGGCGAGGACTCTAACCACTGAGCTACAGGACTGCACAGGACTTACTCTGACATCAATGGTCTCGTAGTGTGGTTCACCCTCTGTCTCTTGCTGTGTTTTGGCTGGAAAATAAACAACAACTTGTTTATTCAAAGGCACAGCCTCTGATGGTGGGATGGAGGGAACGAGGGACAAATAGGAGGCCGGTGTGGGGTGGGGGTGAGCAGGTCGGAGAGGTAGGGAGGTGCCAGGGCATGAAGGGGTTTGAAAACGAGTGAGAGGATCTTGAAATCGTAGAAAATCTTGAAAATCTACAAGTTTGTACATTTGCTGAACCGGTTAACTTGGAGAGAAATGGAGAGGGAGGGACTGATAGAGAGAGAGAGAGAGAGAAAGAGAGAGATTGGCAGTGAGAGATAGGGTTAGAGCCTGACAGAAAGACAAAGAGGGAGCGATTGAAAGAGAGAGGTGGAGATGGATGGATAGAGACTGATAGAGAGTGAGATGGAGGGTGATAGAGAGGAGATGGTGAAATGGAGTGGGAGAGACTGATAGAGAGAGAGAGAAAGATGATGGGTCAAGACTGATGGAGGAAGAGTGAGACGGAGAAGATAGAGACTGATTGAGTTTGTGACGGAGGTGGATAGAGACTAACAGAGGGAGTGTGAGACAGAGGGGAAGAGACTGATAGAGAGAGATGAAGGGGGAGAGACTGACAGTGAAAGAGAGTGAGATGAAGGGGTAGAGACTGATAGATGGAGAGGACAGTGAGAGGGTGAGTGGCTGAGGGGGGTCTGGGCTGGTATATAAACTACAGAACATGAAGGTGAAAGGTTTTCCTGTGTATATACGGCCTCACCTTCCTTACGTTTCCTGTAAACGTACACCACAGCGAGTGTTGCAATGACCACCACAGCCACAGCCCCCACTATTGTCCCCACTATCAGGGCCACATTCACTGCGGAGAGAAACACCTTCACTGTCTCTCTATTAGATTATACTCTCGTAACATAGAGACCACAGCACAGACCTCATGTAAATCATAGCAATCCTCGCATTTGATACAGCGCCTTATCACGTCGTTGTAAAGTGTCGTAACTGTATTTTGTCGGCGGAACACAGCAGCCAATTGCGCACAGCGGTGACCCACAAACAGTCGTGGATTGATTGACCAGATTTTTTGTTTTTTTGGAGGGATTATGACCCCCAGAAAGTGAACCGTCAATTGACTAACAGCGGGTTCCTACCTACTGCTGATAAACAGAGGTGCGCGTCTGTGTGTGTATGTGTGTGTGTGTGTCTGTTGTCTGCGGTGGGGTGTACATGTCTGTCTGTGAGTTTGTGTGTGTCTGTGACTGTGTAAGTGTGTGTGTCTGTGTGTGTGTCTGTGTGTGTGTCAACATATCATAACTTACCTCCGCCTTTCAAAGTCACGTCAAATTGGAAGAAGTTCTCTCCCATTGCGTTAGTGACACGGCATTGATATGTGCCCTGATCGGTTGCCTGGAATTTACTGATGAGCAGTTTAGAGAAGGTTAGTCCTGAGGTGATGTTGAACTTGCCGTCAGAGCCAGTGATGGAGTTGTCTTCCTTCGACCATGTAAAGTGTGCGGGCAGCAGGCCAGGGTCTGACACCCGCACTGTGTCTGTCAGTGACACGTCTAAGGTCACATCTGCCTCCTTCCCCACTTCCACCTGAGGCTCAGACCCTGACGCTCTCTGGGGTTTATCTGTGTAACAGCACAGACGGCGTTCAGCAAAACAGCAACACAGTCACCCCAACAGTCAGTAGGAATAATAATAATCCTCCTGTTTGATACATCGCCTTATCACGCCATCGAGACATCTTAAATCCCATCTAAAGACCTTCCTCTTCGACCAACCGCACCTTCAGCCACCCTCCCACCCCAAAACCCACCCCACTGCCCTCCACCCCTCCTGACCACAACTCCCAGCTCAGGTCCAAAAACCCTGACTGTGCAGCGTCCCGGGACGTGTTTGCGACGTGAAGGGCGCTATACAAGTGTAATTTGTCATCGTTGTTGTTGTTCAGCCCTCAAGTCCTCACCAATGACTATAGAGCATTGACTGTCAGAGACAACATGGCGTCCAACACATGTGAAGATCTCTCGGGAGCTGAGCTGATCCTTTGTGATGGTGACATTCCCCTCGTTTGTCTCAATGACAATCGTCTGTCCGACCTTCAGCTGAAGGACAGTGTCTGGCACCCCACCAGCCCAGGAGCACATCAACACCAATGCTGTTCCTTTATCTGCTGCTCCGCATGTGATCTGCTGTGTGGGAGCCCCTTGAACAAGGCAAAGACAAACAGTCCAGTTATTGGCTCCACCTTGAGTTGTCCCCACCCTCGCCCGGCTCCACTGGCTCCCCATCCCTCAGAGGATACTGTTCCAGTTCCTGGTGCTCAGCTTTAAAGCCCTCCATGGCCTCACTCCTCCCTCCCTACCTCTGTGACCTCCTCACCCCTGACCAACCTCCCCTTATTGGGCTCCTCCTTGCTCCATGACCCCCGCCCGGCCCTCCTCACCATCAGCGGTCGGGCCTTCAGTCTCTCTGCCCCCACCCTCTGAAACTCCCACAATCCCTCTGCCACATCTCCCTCACCTCCTTCAAAACTTATCTCAAGATCCTCCTCTTTGACAGACTGTGCCTTCGTTCACCCTCCTACACCCATCCTCCCCACCCTCCAACCCTCCTGATAGCAACCCCCAGCTCAGGTGTGGGTCCCTGACTGTCCAGTGCCTTGGGACATCCTCCTGATGTGAAAGCCACTGTGTAAATGTCATGTGTTGTTTACACAGTGCCAATTTTGACTGAGATCTAACTCACTGTACACGAGGATTGAAACCTTCTCCGTGCGGCTAATCGTGGTGTAATCGCTCTCCACATTGCAAGTGTAATCCCCGCTGCTTTGGAACGTGAGGCTCTCTATAGGCAGCTGTGAGGTGTTGCCGGCAATGACCGCGGTGTTATGTGTCCACCTGTAGTTACACTCTGGGAAACATTTCGTCTGACAGTTGAGTGTCACTAAATCTCCCTCCTTCCCACAGTAGTGGCCTGAGAACAAGCTGCCACATAGCTCCAGCCCGATCACTTCAACTGTGGGTGGATCAGGGCCATCTGAAAGAATAAGCATTAAACTATGGCATAGATAGATAAATGGATGGCAGATGATAGCGTGAGAGAAACAGCCTTTTTACATGTATCACAGACCTCTGACTGTTTGTGGGTCGCTGCTGTGTGCAATTGGCTGCTGCGTTTTGCTCATAACATATACAGTCAATTCACTTTACAGTGTATTCTGTGAAGCGTTTCAGTCGTCCAGAAGACGTGAAAAGCGCTGTATCAAATGCAAGGATTATTATATTATTGACAGAGCAAAACGTCGGCCCAGTTTCCCTACTCCCAAACACACCCTCTGTTTACTGAGCAGTAATTAGGAACCCGGTTATTAGTCGATTGGTGAGAATCAAACCAAAGTCCTCTCACTTGCGAGGTGAGGGCTCCAACCACTACAGGACCCCACTGTTTGTTTCTCTATTCACAGCATCAAACCCCAATGTAGAATATTCCAGCATTGCATTGGAGCTTCAGTCTGGACTACATGAGTTCCAAGTACTGACGTGAGGCCACAACCTTCTGACTTATAGAGAGCTGAGCCAGGCTGGAACAAGTAGGGATATACGTGGGCCAACTGCACTGTCCTGTTCAGCTCACGTTGATCTGGTTTTAACACCACAGCAAATATACTCACAAGTTATCACCAGCTTCACTGGTTTGCTGCTGTCACTGCTCACCAGGTTACTGGCCGTGCAGATAAACCCTCCACTGTCGTTCCTGTGTACGGGGCTGATTGTCAGAGTGCTATTATCTGCAGATAGTGTGTAACGTGGGGTTACAGGTAACGGGTGTCCACCCAGTGCCCAGGAATAGGTGGGGAACGATCCCATCGCTGTACATCTCAGTGTCACTGTGTCCTTATTCTCTATCATCATCTCCCCGTCTGGACTCAGGCTGATGCTCACATTGGACACCAGGGCTGTAAGATAAAGCGTTTCATTTCATTCAGACACAAAGCTTAACACAAAGCTGTTCTGATTCACTTTACTAACACTGCACTGCATTTCCGACACTGTTAGTGTTATTATTTTTCCCCCTTAATTCAGACATCAAGTGCTCTGGGACGCTATCCTGCGTGAGGGGGCTATATCAATGTAAGCTGTTGTTGTTATAATAATAATCTTTGCATTTGATACAGCGACTTATCACATCTTCGAGACATCTGAAAGCACTTCACAGAATATACTGTGTAACTTGTGGGTGAAACGCGGCTTTCAATTGAGCCCAATGACATCCCCAGAAACAGTTGTGGATTGAGTGACCAAATTATTATTATTATTTTATTTTTTTGAAGTAATTATTGCCCCCGGAAAAGTGATCCACCAATCGACTAACAACTGGGTTCCTACTGACTGCTGTTAAACAGAGACGTATGGAGTAGGAAACCTGCCCATCGTTACGCCAGGAATCAAACCCTCTCACTTTCGAGGCCAGTGCTCTAACCCCTGAGCTACAGGTCTCCGTACATAGTATGCAGTTCTGTAGTTAGTAGTATTGTTACACCAGTAGTTATGCGAACAACAATCTGGGCCAAGAAAAGTAAAAATTGTGGGGCGATTTGGGCATTTTTGACACATTTTGCAGAAAATGGCGGGGAGTTGATCGGGGATTTTGATGAACATGTTTTCACTTTATTGATAAAAAGTGAACATGTTACATTGTTGGGGAAAAATATAATTGCTTCTTTACCGAGGACTGGGTGGGTTTTTTTTTGGGGCGGTGTGGGCGAGAGAGATACACACTCACACACACACAGGGAGAGTCACACACTCACAGAGAGAGGCACACACACTCAGAAACACAGAGACAGTCTCACACACACACACACACACAGGGAGAGTCACACACTCACAGAGAGAGACACACACTCAGAAACACAGAGACAGACACACACACACACACACACACACACAGGGAGAGTCATACGCTCACAGAGACGCACATACAGAAACACAGAGAGACACACACTCTCACAGAGAGACACACACACTCAGAGACTCAGAGTGAGGCACACACACAGACACGGAGAGCAACACACACATTTGTATAGCGCCTTTCACGTTGGGAGCATATCCCATAGATTGAGACGCACTCACAGACACAGAGAGACACTCACAAACACATAGAGAGACACACAAAGGGACATTCACAAACACACAGACGGAGACGCAGACACACAACGACACTCACAAACAGAGATACACAGTCACACAGAGACACACATAGCTCACAAATGCATATAGGGAGACACACACACACACTCATTCACACACGGACACAGAGACACACTCACAAAGAGAGAGACACACACACTCACACACAGACGCAAACAATCACAACAGCGGTGAATCCAAGTGAAGCCCATTTGCGTGTCCTGAGCCGAGCGCCCCACAGTGACGTCAGTGAGGCCCGTGGGCCGGAAAGTACATTATTATTTGTACCGGGTTTCTAATAATAATAATGACAATACTCGTATTTGATATAGCGCCTTATCCCGTCGTTGAGACTCTTGTATTATTATTGTATTAATAATATAATATTGTAGATTGTATTAATAATATAATATTGTAGATTGTATTAACAATATAATATTGGAGTGGGCTCCGCATGACAAGGACGCACTTTTCCATTGGTCCAAAAGCAGATGTCGCTGGGAACACTCAGCCGGTCAGGCAGCATCTATGGAGAGAGGAAAGTGAGTCAACATTTTGGGTCCACGACCCTTCATCAGAATGTCAGAACGAAGGGTCGTGGACCTGAAACGTTGACCCGTTTCCTCTCTCCATAGATGCCGCCTGACCTGCTGAGTGTTCCCAGCGACGTCTGTTTTTGTTTCAGATTTCCAGCATCTGCAGTATTGCCTTTTGTTTGTATTGGTCCAGCTCACCTTGTATGGTAAGGGCCACCGGTTTGCTGCTGTCACTGCCCACCAGGTTACTGGCCGTGCAGATAAACCCTCCACTGTCGTTCCTGTGTACGGGGCTGATTGTCAGAGTGCTATTATCTGCAGACAGTGTGTAACGTGGGGTTACAGGTAACGGGTGTCCATCCAGTGCCCAGGAATAGGTGAGGAACGATCCCATCGCTGTACATCTCAGTGTCACTGTGTCTTCGTTCTCGATAAATATCTCCTTGTCTGGACTCAGGCTGATGCTCACATTGGACACCAGGGCTGTAAGATAACGAGTTTCATTTCATTCAGAAACTTGTTCAGATTCACTTCACTGTCACAAACCTGTTCGGAGTCACTTTGCTGAACCCTACACTTTATTTCTGACGCTGTTTGTTATGATTCACTGTTTATTCAGGTCTCAGTTTGGCTCATTTGGTAGCACAATTTTATGGTTTAAAGCCACACTCTGGGAGCTCACAGTCCAGGTTTATTGGCTTAATGAATGAGATGAAATGGGCCCGGGGGCCGGATGCGGCCCGTGGGCCACCAGTTGGCCCACCCTGCTCTCACCGATGCTCTGAAGCAGGGTGGCTGCCGTGGGCCGGATTCCCGTTTGTCAAAGATCCACGAGCCACATCCAACCTGAGGCCATTTCCACTCCCTCCCTCCCTCCCTCCCTGGTCAGCGGCAGGAGCTGATGGTTGGGAGACCCAGCGACCAGAGCCTTTACTGCAGTCTGTCAGGAGAGCAGAGCAAATACGTCTCTGCTCCTCACTCTCCCCCTCCCTCTCCCCTCCTCTCTCTCTCTCCCGCCCCCCCCCCCCCCTCTCTTGCTCCCAAGATCCACTGGCACTTGCCTGGCTTTCCTATCACACACTAAACCCTGTACCCCATCACCCCGCCTCGCCAGGCCCCACTGGCTCCCTATCACACACTAAACTCTGTACCCCATCACCCCCGCCTCGCCAGGCTCCACTGTTTCCGTATCACCAAACAGATCGATTTTGAGATCATCTCACTCGTTTTCAAATCCCTTCATGCCATGGAACTGCCCTAACTCTCCGACCTGCTCACCCCCACTGCACCTCTCGGTGCTCCTCTTGGCTGGTTCCATCCTTGTCTTATTTGTCCCTCGTCCCCTCCACTCCACCATCAATGGCTGTGTCTTCAGCCACTGCGTCACTTTCTCCCTCAATCCCAACGCCTCGCCCCTCCCTCCCACTTCAATCGCGCCTAAAGACCTTCCAGTTTGATCGTGTTTACAGTCACCGCTCCCTCTCCCTCTCCCCCCGGGTCGGGGTCAGACTCGGCCCTGCCAAGTGCTCCGGGACACTCCGCGTGAAGGGCGCTGTTGTTGTTTACTCACTGTGAACACGCAGTTGTAAATCTGCTGAGGCTGCTCCGAGGATAAAGTCATACACGAACTGAGTACGAACCGGAATCAGCCCGGAGTCACTGTGTCCAGACGTAGGTGGGCATTGTTGGGGTAAAGCTCAGCCCGACCCTGGTAGTCTCCATAGTACTTTCACTGTTGTTCCCTGTGCTGTTGCGATTGTGGAGCTGGTGTTGACTTTCCATATTATACTAAAATTTCCCTGTTCACTGGGCATTACCAGGAAGTACACAGATTGTCCGGCTGTGGCTTCTATCTGACTCTCAGTGACGGTCAGACTGAAAGCTCCCACCTGCTCTGTAATACAAAAACACACAACAGTCAATCACCAAATATCACAATGTAATAATAATATTCATCCTTGCATTTGATCTAACGTCTTATCACGTCTTTGAGATGTCTCAAAGCGCTTCACAGAATTACTGTCAGGTGAATTGACTATATTTGTGGACAAAAGTTTTGAAGGAATTATTACCCCCAGAAAAGCAATCCGCCAATCGACTAACAACCAGGTTTCTACTTACTTCTGATAAACAGAGGCGTGTGGGTACGTGTGAAGTAAGGAAACTTGCCCAACGTTTCCCCCAGAGGGGAAGCGAACCCAGATCTCTCACTTACAAGGTGAGCGCTCTTACCACTGAACTACAGAACTGCACAATTCAGAAAATGTCATTTGTTTAAGATGAAAGATAGATTTAGATAGATTTCTGCTAGAAAATAATAGCTTGGGATACAGTAGATAGACCCACAGATACACACAGAAAGACATAGAGAGAGAGGAGACAGACACATACACACACCGAGACAGAGACACACACACAGAGGCAGAGAGAGGTACCATTTGTGTAGCGACTTTCACGTCGGGAGGATATCTCATAGATAGACACACTCACAGACACAGAGAGTCACTCACACACATAGAGAGACACACACAGGCACATCCACAAACACACAGAGAAGGAGACACAGACACACAACGACACACAGACACTCACAAACAGAGAGATACACAAACAGACACTCACAAACAGAGAGATACACAGACAAACAGAGACACACATAGACACTCACAAATGCATATAGAGAGACACACACACACACTCATACACACGCGGACACAGAGACACACACACACTCACAAACTGAGAGAAACACACACACACTCACAAACAGAGACACAGACACACACACTGAGAGACAGAAACACAGACACACACAGAGAGCGACACATACACAGAGACACACAGAGAGACACATACAGAAAGACATAGATACACGCGGATAGATAGAGAAACATACCGAGAGACAGACACCCCCAGATAATCACACACACACACACAGACAGAGACATACTGTGAGACAGACACACACATCCAGACAGAGATATATATATACACACACACAGTGGGAGACACACACAGTATATAGTTTGGGACACGACATGTGAACGACTGCCAGGACGGTGGGGATGAACGAGATGGACCTTTGCTTATGTTGTTACCAGTAACTCACCCAATTAGTGACCAGAATGAGCAGAGCAGCCACCAACATCCTCGCGGCTGGAAACCACCACATATAACACGTTAGGGAGAGAGACAGAGACAAACTGAATATGGGCTGTCACCTGAACACAGGGCAGAGTCTGCTGTTAATCATTATTGTTACTGTAGAGAGACCCTGACACTGGCTCTAATGGCACCCGGTGCACTTTCACTTTGTCAGGAATTAATATGTTAATTTATGAGATAAATAGATTTACTTCCTGTAAGACACCATTTACGCCCTCACTATTTTTAAATATTATTATAATAATAGTCCTTACGTTTGACACAGCGCCTTATCACGTTTTCGAGACTTCTCAAAGTGCTTCACAGGATACACTGAGAAATGTAGTGACTGTGTTTTGTGGGAGAAACGCAGCAGCCAATTCCATACAGCAACGTTCCACAAACAGTAAGAGGATTGAGTGCCGTATTAGTTACAAAAATTTTTGAATAATCCTTCCATCTGATACAGCACCTTATCACATCTTCGAAACGTCTCAAAGCGCTTCACAGGATACGCTGTAAAGTGGAGTGACTGTGTGTTTTGCGGCTGAAATGGCAGCCAATTGCACACAGCACGACTCCCCAACAAACAGTTGTGGATTGAGTGACCACATTATTATTATTTTTTAAAAGATATTATTGCCCCCAGGAAATCGATCCCCCAATCGACTAACCCCCGGGTTCCTACTGACTGCTGGTAAACAGAGGTGTGAGTAAAAAGTGTGTGTGTGTGTGTGGTAAGGAAACTTGCCTAAGGTTTTGCCCTGACACACCTGGGAATCGAACCCAGATCCGTTCGCTTGCGAGGCGAGCGCTCTAACCCCTGAGCTACAGGGACTCCACAAGATACTCACTGAGACACAAGTTTAGTGTGTGTTTTGTGATGTGTTCAGTGACTGTTTAGGGATGTGTTCAGGGTCATGTTTCGTTACCCCATCACCCCATCTTCGTTCGACTCCACTGACTCCCCATCACTGAGAGAGTACAGTTCAAGCTCCTGGTCCTCACCTTCGAAGCACTCCATGGCCTCACTCCCCCCCACCTCTGTGAACTCCTAACTCACCCCCTACCAACCTGTCCATTCTCTCCACTCAGTAGGCTCCGGCCGGCTTCACATCCCCCACCCGCCTCCCCACCATTGGCTGTCGGCCTTCAGCCTCTCCGCCCCCTCCCTCGCCTCCTTCAAGGCCAGTTTCAAGACCTTCCTCGTCGACCATCACATCTTTGGTCACTGTCCTACCTCACTCTCCCGTCCTCTACCCTTCCTGATCCCAACCGCCAACCTGGGTATAAACCTCTGACTGTCCAGCACTTTGGGATGTCCTCCTGACGTGAATATAATAATCATTCCATTTGATATCGCGCCTTATCACGTCGTCGAGACATCTCATTCATAGAACACATTGTAGAGTGGAGTGACTGTATTTTGTAGCCGAAATACAGCAGCCAATTATCATTTAATTGGAAGCGGCTCAAAGAGCTCAGCAGGATATGCTACTGTAAAGTGTAGTGACTGTGTGTTCAGAGACTGTGTAGTGACTGTTCAGGGATAGTGTGCACCCCACCACACTCCTTACCATCTGACACAAGATGGAATTATTGCGGTCAAACCAAAGGAATTTTATTACCAGAAGAAGATAACAAGAGAGAAATGTGGAGAGACGAGAGAAGCTGAGATTGTTCTCCTTAGAGCAAGAGGAGGATAGGGGAGATCTAATATAGGTGTTCAAAATGATGAGGGGTTTTGATAGAGTAAATAGGGAGAAACTGTTCCACTGGTGTGTGGGTCAGTAACGGGAGAACATAGATTTAATATAATTGGGAAAAGAATCAGAGGGAGACGAGGGGACATTTACGCAGCGATTTATTACGATCTGAAAACGTACTGTCGGAAAGGCTCATGAAATCAGATTCCATAGTAGCTTTCAAAAAGGGAATTGGACAGGGACTTGAAAAGGAAAACTATGCAGAGATACGGGGTAGGAGCGGGGGAGTGGGACTCATTGGGCAGCTCTTTCAAAGAACCGGCACAGACACGATGGGCTGAATGGCCTCCCCCTGTGTTGTAAGATTCTGTGATTCTACAACCAATAATAATAATCTTGCATTTGATATAGCGCCTTATCACGTCTTCGAGATCTCAGAGCTCTTCACAGAATACACTGTAAAGTGAATTGACTGTATATTTGTGGCGAAACGCGGCAGACAATTGCGCACAGCAGTGTCCTACAAACATTGTGGATCGAAGTAGCCAATATATTATTTTTTGTAAGGATTATTACCCCAGAAAAGTAATCCACCAGTCGACTACAACCGTATTTCTTACTTACTGCAGTGTAAACAGAGGCGTGTGCGTGTGAAATAAGGACATTATGCCCCGACCCGCCCAGGAATCAAACAAAGGTCCTCTCGCTGTGAGGCGAGTGCTGTAACCACTGAGCTGCAGGACCTCCAACGATAAAACCCCTGACAGTTAACCACCCGGAGCTCAGTGATCTGTGAGTTAGGAATGTCTGGAGTTAATCGCTGTACAGCTCAAAGGTTTCAGTTGGTTTGAAGCACTAATTTCATGTGGAAGTGAAAGCCATTGTAAGATTAGCTCACTCATAAAGCTGGCTCGTGGCCTCAGATTCCTGTACCTTGTCCTGTACCAGCTGACTGGGATAATAATGGTAATAACAACAATAATAATAATAATAATAATCCTTGCATTTGATATACGCTTTTCACGTCTTCTAGACGTCTCGAAGCGCTTCACAGAATAGTGAATTGACTACATTTGTCGGTGAAACACAGCAGCCAATTGTACACAGCAGTGTCCCACAAACAGTCGTGGATTGGAATGACCAATTTATTATTGTTTTTTTGAGGGATTATTATCAGGGTGTGGGGTAAGGAAACTTGTCCAAGGCCTCGCCCGGCCAGGAATCGAACTCAGGTCTCTCACTAATAATAATAGTAATAATAGTAATTCTTGCAAAAAAGATAAATTGGTCACTTCAATCCGCAACTGTTTGGGGGGCACCTCTGTGCAATTACTTGGCTGTTGACTAACAAGCGAGGTCCTACTTACTGCTTGGTAAACAGAGGCAAACGCGTGTGTGTATGTCTGTGTGTGCATGTCTGTGTGTGTATGTTGTGTGTGTGCGTTTCTGTGAGTATGTGTGTGTGTGTGAGTCTGTGTCTGCGTATGTGTCTGTGTGTGTGTGTGTAGAGTAAGGAAACTGCCCTACGTTTCACCCTGATACTGAACTCCTGGTAAATAACATTAACTTCTCAGTGAGCCGATAAGTCACAACAACAACAACTTGTATTTACACAGCGCCTTTATGAGGGTAGCGTCTCGGAGTGGTGGAGCCTGACGCAGAGCCAGTTGGAGGGGAGAGACAGGCAGAAGGTGACCGTGAGCATGGTCAAAGAGAAAGATTTTCAGTCTTGATCTAAAAGAGGGAGAAGGATAGGAGAGGGGAGTTAAGGGGGAAAGGCGGAGTGATCGGGGAGAGAACTCCACAAAGTCTGACAATACGACCCCCATGATGGATCAGAGGGCACGAGGGACACGCAGGAGGCCGGAGGCAGCCGAGAGGAGGCAGCGTGTAGTGGGTTGGGGAGTCAGCAGGTTGGAGAGAGAGGTAGGGAGGTGCCAGAGCCTGAAGAGATTTGTAGATGATTGAAAGGATCTTGAAATCGATCTACGTTGTCACAGCTATCTACTTCTGGTGCCATTACGACGTAAATTGTGATAAATATCTTTTTTGGTGCTTTCCAAGGTCCTGAAACACAATGCAGATCGGGACAGACCATTACTAACAACAACATTTTACACTGAACCTTTCACATCAGGAGGACGTCCCAAGGACCTGGACAGTCAGGGATTTGGATCTGAGCTGTGGGTTGGGATCAGGACGGGGTGGATGGTGGCGAGGGAGGGGTTAGGAAGGCGACCAGGTTGAAAAGGAAAGTCTTGTGACAGGCCTTGAAGGAGGTGAGGGAGTGATGGGGTGGGATGGAGGGACTGTGGGATGGAGTTCCAGAGGGTGGGGCAGAGTAACTGAAGGCCAACCGATGGTGGGGCAGGTGAGGCGGGGGATGTGAAGCAGGCCGGAGCCCGCTGAGCAGAGAGAGCGGACAGGTTGTTAGGGGGTATGGGAGCTGCAGAGTTAGTTCTGGATGATCTGCAGTTTGCACAGGGAGCGTTGGGGAGGCCGACAAGCAGGGAGGGGCAAAGTCAAGCCTGTTTGTGGTGAACACATGGATGAGGGCCTCGGTGGCCTGCGGTGAGAGACAGTGGCGGAGCCGGGCAATATGGCGGAGGTGGGGAAGGCATATCAGGTCATGGCATGGATGAGGGGATGAAGGACAGTTTAGGGTCGTAAAGGACAGAGTTGGGACAGCAAGAGACTGAGCCGGGCTGACACACTGTCCGTGTCAGCCATTTGTTTCTCACCATGTAAGGGCCTGAATCCTTCTGGGAGACATTGGCAGAGGAAGCCTAAAATATAACCAAACACAGTTTAGCTATTCATTAGCAATGTCGTTAGCAGTAAATAATAATAACCATTGCATTTCATACAGTGCCTTATCACGTCTTATAACATCTCAAAGTGCTTCACAGGATACACGGTAAAGAGTAGTGACTGTGTGGTTTCATAATAATAATTGTTGCATTTGATACAGTGCTTATCACGTCTTTGAGTCGTATCAAAGGGGAGCCAATTGCCTAAGGTTTTGCCCTGTCCGGGAAACAAAACCGGATCCTCTCGCTTGAGAGGCGAGGGCTCTAACCACTGAGCTACAGGACTGCACAGGACTTACTCTGACATCATGGTCTCGTAGTATGGTTCACCCTCTGTCTCTTGCTGTGTTTTGGCTGGAAAATAAACAACAACTTGTTTATTCAAAGGCACAGCCTCTGATGGTGGGATGGAGGGAACGAGGGACAAATAGGAGGCCGGTGTGGGGTGGGGGTGAGCAGGTCAGAGAGGTAGGGAGGTGCCAGGCATGAAAGGGTTTGAAACGGGTGAGAGTATCTTGAAATCGTAGAAAATCTTGAAAATAAACAAGAGTTTGGTGCTGAACCGGTGAACCTGGAGAGAAACGGAGAGGGAGGGACTGACAGAGAGAGAGATAGGGGTAGAGCCTGACAGAAAGAGAGAAAGACAAAGGAGGAGTGATTGATAGCGAGAGGGGGAGATGGATGGATAGAGACTGACAGAGAGTGAGATGGAGGTTGATAGAGAGAGAGGGGTAGAAACTGATAGAAAAGAGTGGGTGAAATGGAGAGGGAGAGACTGAGAGTGATGGAGGGTGATAGAGAGAAGGGGGAGAGACTGATAGAAAAGAGAGGGTGAAATGGAGGGGGAGAGGCTGATAGAGAGAGAGAGACAAAGTGGGAGAGACTGATAGTGAAAGAGAGTGAGACGGAGGGGCTAGAGACAGATAGAGAGAGACGGAGGGGTAGAGACTGACAGAGAGAGAGGACAGTGAGAGGGTGAGTGGCTGAGGGGGGTCTGGACTGGTATATAAACAACAGAACATGAAGGTGAAAGGTTTTCCTGTGTATATACGGCCTCACCTTCCTTACGTTTCCTGTAAACGTACACCACAGCGAGTGTTGCAATGACCACCACAGCCACAGCCCCCACTATTGTCCCCACTATCAGGGCACATTCACTGCGGAGAGAAACACTTCACTGTCTCTCTATTAGATTATACTCTCGTAACACAGAGACCACAGCACAGACCTCATGTAAATCATATCAATCCTCGCATTTGATACAGTGCCTTATCACGTCGTTGTAAAGTGTAGTAACTGTGTATTTGTGGGTGGAACACGGCAGCCAATTGCACACAGCAGTGTCCCACAAACAGTCGTGGATTGATTGACCAATTTTTGTTCTTTTGGAGGATTATGATGACCTCCGGAAGTGAACCGTCAATTGACTAACAGCGGGTTCCTACCTACTGCTGATAAACAGAGGTACGCGTCTGTGTGTGTATGTGTGTCTATGTGTGTCTGTGTGTGTGTGTCTGTATGTGTGTGTGTCTGTGGGTGTGTGTCTGCGGTGGGGTGTGTATGTCTGTCTGTGAGTTTGTGTGTGTCTGTGACTGTGTAAGTGTGTGTGTGTGTGTGTGTGTGTCAACATATCATAACTTACTCCGCCTTTCAAAGTCACGTCAAATTGGAAGAAGTTCTCTCCCATTGCGTTAGTGACATGGCATTGATATGTGCCCTGATCGGTTGCCTGGAATTCACTGATGAGCAGTTTAGAGAAGGTTGGTCCTGAGGTGATGTTGAACTTGCCGTCAGAGCCAGTGATGGAGTTGTCTTCCTTCGACCATGTAAAGTGTGCAGGCAGCAGGCCAGGGTCTGACACCCGCACTGTGTCTGTCAGTGACACGTCTAAGGTCACATCTGCCTCCTTCCCCACTTCCACCTGAGGCTCAGACCCTGACGCTCTCTGGGGTTTATCTGTGTAACAGCACAGACAGTGTTCAGCAAAACAGCAACACAGTCACCCCAACAGTCAATAGGAATAATAATAATCCTCCCGTTTGATACAGCGCCTTATCACGCCATCGAGACATCTTAAATCCCATCTAAAGACCTTCCTCTTCGACCAACCGCACATTCAGCCACCCTCCCACCCCCAACCACCACCACCCCCCCTGTCCTCCACCCTCCTGACCCCAACTCCCAGCTCAGGTCCAAAAACCCTGACTGTGCAGCGTCCTGGAAAGTCTTTGCGACGTGAAAGGCGCTATACAAGTGTAATTTGTCATCGTTGTTGTTGTTCAGCCCTCAAGTCCTCACCAATAACTATAGAGCATTGACTGTCAGAGACAACATGGCGTCCAACACATGTGAAGATCTCTCGGGAGCTGAGCTGATCCTTTGTGATGGTGACATTCCCCTCGTTTGTCGCATTGACAATCGTCTGTCCGACCTTCAGCTGAAGGACAGTGTCTGGCACCCACCAGCCCAGGAGCACATCAACACCAATGCTGTTCCTTTATCTGCTGCTCCGCATGTGATCTGCTGTGTGGGAGCCCCTTGAACAAGGCAAAGACAAACAGTCCAGTTATTGGCTCACCTTGAGTTGTCCCCACCCTCGCCCGGCTCCACTGGCTCCCCATCCCTCAGAGGATACAGTTCAAGATCCTGGTGCTCAGCTTTAAAGCCCTCCATGGCCTCACTCCTCCCTTCCTACCTCTGTGACCTCCTAATCCTGACCAACCGGTCCGCTCCCTCTGCTTAGCGGGCTCCGGCCTGCTCCATGTTCCCCGCCCGCCCATCCCCTTAAGCCTCTCTGCCCCCACCCTCTGAAACTCCCACAATCCCTCTGCCACGCCTCCCTCACCTCCTTCAAAACCTATCTCAAGATCCTCCTCTTCGACAGACCGTGCCTTCGGTCACCCTCCTACACCCATCTCCCTGCCCTCCAACCCTCCTGATAGCAACCCCAGCTCAGATGTGGGTCCCTGACTGTCCAGCGCCTTGAGACATCCTCCTGACGTGAAAACCACTGTGTAAATGTCATGTATTGTTTACACAGTGCCAATTTTGACTGAGATCTAACTCACTGTACACGAGGATTGAAACCTTCTCCGTGTGGCTAATCGTGGTGTAATCATTCTTCACATTGCAAGTGTAATCCCCGCTGTTGTTGAACGTGAGGCTCTCTATAGGCAGCTGTGAGGTGTTGCCGGCAATGACTGTGGTGTTATGTGTCCACCTGTAGTTACACTCTGGGAAACATTTCGTCTGACAGTTGAGCGTCACTAAATCTCCCTCCTTCCCACAGTACTGTCCTGGGACCAAACTGTCACATATCACTTGCCCACTCATATATACTGTGGGTGGATCAGGGCCATCTGAAAGAAAAACATTAAGTGATGACATAGATAGATAAATGGGTGGCAGATGATAGTGTGAGAGAAACAGCCTTTTTACATGTATCACAGACCTCCGACTGTTTGTGGGTCCCTCCTGTGCGCAATTGGCTGCCGTCCCCCGACCCACCCACCCCACCATTGGCGGGAGAGCCTTCAGCCACTCTGCCCCCAACCTCTGTAATCCTATCCCCCAGTCATTCCGCTTCACGCCCTCCTTAGCCTCCTTCAAGTCACGCCTCAAGACCCTCCTCTTCGACCATGCCATCGGCCATCCCCCTTCCCCGCCCCTCCCTTCTCCCCCCCGACACCAGCTCGGGTCTGAAATGCTGTCACTGTCCAGTGCTTTGGGACTCCTCCCGATGTGAAAGGCGCTGTACAAATGTAATCCTGTTGTTGTTGTTGTGTTTCATCCATAAAATATACAGTCAATTCACTTTACAGTATATTCTGTGAAGTGATTTGAGACGTGAGGAGGTGTTTTTTTTGGAGGGGTTAATACATTCGGAAAAGTGATCCGGCAATCGACTAACAAGGGTTCCACTTACTGTTAGGTAAACAACAAAATACAACAACAATAATATTACATTTATAGGCGTCCTTAACGTCGGGAGGACGTCCCAAGACATTGGCGCTGCTAAACAGTGGGGTGTATGTGTGTGGGGGGGTGGGGGTGGCGGCGAGTGTTGGGTGGAGTAATGTACCTGCCTAAGCTTTCGTCCTGACCTGCGCGGGAATCAAACCCAGGTCCTCTCGCTTGATAAGGCGATATATCAAGTGCAAGAATGATTATTATTCTGATGATCATGACTATGATCATTATTATTGTTATTATCTTTACTGTTATTGCAGCTCAGGTCACGTGAGGCTGACTTTGGGTCATGGAGTTTAAAGCGAGTCGGGGTTCCTGCTCCTGGTCCCTAAACTCCCTCTCGGGCTCAGTGTGTGTGTTGCAGTCTGGTGGGGAGATTAGGTTTGTCTGTGGGGCCCTCTACAGTCAAGTGGCCGATTGACACTCAGATAGTGATGGGATCTTTAACCTGAACAGGCAGATAGTTTAACGTCTCATCCAAACAGCGGCTCTTTAATGATAATAACAATAGTGGAGTCCTGTTGCTCAGTGGTTAGAGCATTTGCCTCGTAAGTGAAGTTGAATTCAATTCCCATCAGGGTGCGAATGCTTGGGCAAGTTTCCTTACTCCACACGCCTGATAATAAACCCTCCAGAAAGAAACTAATAGTAAATTGGTCACTTCAATCCACGGCTGTTTTGGGACGACGCTGTGTGCAATTGTGTTTCACCCACAAATATACAGTCAATTCACTTTACAATATATTCTGTGAAGCATTTTGAGATGTCTCAAAGATGTAAAGAGCGCGGCATCAAATGAAAGGTTTATTATATTATTTATAGGGCAAAACATTGGGCAAGTTTCCTTACTCCGTACGCCTCTGTTTACCTCGCAGTGTGTGGGGACCCAGTTGTTAGTCGACTGATGGATCGCTTTTCCGAGGGTAAAAATTCCTTCAAAAAATAATATTCATGAATTGGTCCCTGAATCCCCAACTGTTTGTGGGACACTGCTGTGTGCAATTGGTTGACATTTTATGGAGTGGTTATTACCTCCAGAAAGCGATCCGGCAATCAACTGACAAGTAGGTTCCCACTTACTGCAGGTCAGCAGAGCCATGTCTATGTGTGTTTCTATGAGTGGAGGAAGGACTATATGAGTTCCAAGTGCTGACGTGAGGCTTGAACCCACAACCTTCTGCCTTATAGAGAGCTGAGCCAGGCTGGAACAAGTAGGGATATACGTGGGCCAACTGCACTGTCCTGTTCAGCTCACGTTGATCTGGTTTTAACACCACAGCAAATATACTCACAAGTTATCACCAGCTTCACTGGTTTGCTGCTGTCACTGTTCACCGGGTTACTGGCCGTGCAGATAAACCCTCCACTGTCGTTCCTGTGTACGGGGCTGATTGTCAGAGTGCTATTAGCTGCAGACAGTGTGTAACGTGGGGTTACAGGTAACGGGTGTCCACCCAGTGCCCAGGAATAGGTGGGGAACAATCCCATCGTTGTACACCTCAATGTCGTTGTGTCTTTATTCTCGATAAATATCTCCTTGTCTGGACTCAGGCTGATGCTCACATTGGACAGCAGAGCTGTAAGATAAAGTGTTTCATTTCATCCGGATTTACTTTACTTAACACAAAGCTGTTCTGCTTCAGTTCAAGATCCTGGTCCTCACCTTGAATGTCCTCTACAACCTCACTCCTCTCTCCTTACCTCCGCTCCCTCTGCTCAGCGGGCTCCGGCCTGCTTCATGCCCCCCGCCCACCTGCCCCACCATCAGCGGTTGGGCCTTCAGCCTCTCTGCCCCAATCCACGACTGTTTGTGGGACACTGCTGTGTGCAATTGGCTGCAGAGTTTCGCCCACAAAATAGACCGGCAATTCACTTTACAGTATATCGTCCCAAAATACATCACTTTGCACTTCTCCACATTAAACTTCATCATGTCTGCCCATGTTACCAGTCTGTCTATGTCCTCTTGCAGTCTGTTACTCTCCTCCTCACTGTTTACTACTTTTCTTAGCTTAGTATCATGTGTGTGGCTCCTGATCACACACTAAACTCTGTACCCCCATCATCCCAGTCCTGCCCAGGCTCCAAACTTGGCAATTGTGCTCTCTATACCCAAGTCCAGGCCACCTTAAAGACCCATTTCAAGGCCTTCCTCTTCGACCGGCCATGCCTCCAGTCATCCTTCTATTCCAACCCTACCCGCCCTCCACCCCTCCTTATCCCAACCCCCACCTCGAGTGCGGATCCCTGACTATCCAGTGCCTTGGGACGTCGTCCTGATATGAAAGCCACTGTTGTTGTTTACACCATGACATTTTTGACTGAGATAACTAACTCACTGTACACGAGGATTGAAACCTTCTCCGTGCGGCTAATCGTGGTGTAATCATTCTTCACATTGCAAGTGTAATCCCCGCTGTTGTTGAACGTGAGGCTCTCTATAGGCAGCTGTGAGGTGTTGCCGGCAATGACTGTGGTGTTATGTTTCCACCTGTAGTTACACTCTGGGAAACATTTTGTCTGACAGTTGAGGGTCATCAAATCTTCCTCCTTCCCACAGTACTGTCCTGGGACCAAACTGTCACATATCACCTGCCCACTCACAATAAAGGTGAGTGGATCAGGGCCATCTGAAAGAAAAAGCATTAAACTATGACATAGATAGATAAATGGATGGCAGATGATAGTGTGAGAGAAACAGTCTTTTTACATGTATCACAGACCTCTGACTGTTTGTGGTTCGCTGCTGTGTGCAATTGGCTGCTGCGTTTTGCTCATAACATATACAGTCAATTCACTTTACAGTATATTCTGTGAAGCGTTTCAGTCGTCCAGAAGATGTGAAAAGCGCTGTATCAAATGCAAGGATTATTATATTATTGATAGAGCAAAACGTCGGCCAAGTTTCCCTACTCCCAAACACACCGTCTGTTTACTGAGCAGTAATTAGGAACCCGGTTATTAGTCGATTGGTGAGAATCAAACCAAAGTCCTCTCACTTGCGAGGTGAGGGCTCCAACCACTGCAGGACCCCACTGTTTGTTTCTCTATTCACAGCATCAAACCCCAATGTAGAATATTCCAGCATTGCATTGGCGCTTCAGTCTGGACTACATGAGTTCCAAGTACTAACGTGAGGCCACAACCTTCTGACTTATAGAGAGCTGAGCCAGGCTGGAACAAGTAGGGATATACGTGGGCCAACTGCACTGTCCTGTTCAGCTCACGTTGATCTGGTTTTAACACAACAGCAAATATACTCACAAGTTATCACCAGCTTCACTGGTTTACTGCTGTCACTGCCCACCAGGTGACTGGCCGTGCAGATAAACCCTCCACTGTCGCTCCTGTGTACGGGGCTGATTGTCAGAGTGCTATTATCTGCAGACAGTGTGTAACGTGGGGTTAGAGGTAACGGGTTTCCATCCAGTGCCCAGGAATAGGTGGGGAACGATCCCATCGCTGTACATCTTAGTGTCGCTGTATCTTTGTTCTCGATAAATATCTCCTTGTCTGGACTCAGACTGATGCTCACATTGGACACCGGAGCTGTAAGATAACGCATTTCATTTCATTCAGAAACTTGTTCCAATTCACTTCACTGTCACAAACCTGTTCAGAGTCACTTTGCTGAACCCTACACTTTATTTCTGACGCTGTTTGTTATGATTCACTGTTTATTCAGGTCTCAGTCTGGCTCATTTGGTAGCACAATTTTATGGTTTAAAGTCACACTCTGGGAGCTCACAGTCCAGGTTTATTGGCTTAATGAATGAGATGAAATGGGCCCTTTACTGCAGTCTATCAGGAAGGCAGAGCAAGTGTGTCTCTGCTCCTCTCTCTCTCCTCCTCTCTCCCCACCACCCACTCCCCAACCCCACTCTCTCATTCCCTCTCTCCCCTCTCACTCTTCCCGACCTTGCCCTCTCTTTCCCACTCTCTCCCCCTTCTATTTCCCCCTCTCCCTCCCCCTTCTCTCCCCCCCCTCCTCTCTCCCCTCTCCCTTCCCCTCTCTCCCCCTTATCTTTCATGCCTCCCTCTCTTCTCCCTCTCTCTCTCTCTCCCCTCTCTCTCTCCCAATCACTCTCTCCCAATCAGCAGTGGTAGGAGCCCAAGGACACAGTTGGTAAGAGACTCATTTGCCTTCCTGACAGACTGCAGTAAGGGCTCTGCTCGCTGGATTCTCCCAAACGCCGGCTCCTGCCACTGCCCTGTGAGGACATTCACCAGGGAGGGAGGGAGGGGTGGGGGAGAGGAAGTTGGAACATTGCAAATGGCCGCCAGCCGCACAAAATCACCAACGGGCAGCTGACAGCCCACGTACCGCCTCTTGGACCACAATGAGCTGAATGAATGAAATGAAATCGGTCCGGGGGGCCGGATGTGGCCCACGGGCCGCCAGTTGACCTTCCTGCTCTAACTAATACCCTACAGGACTCCACAGGGCTTCCGATCACAAGCACTAAATTCCGTACCCCCATCAACCTCGCCCTCCATTGGTAGATGGACCTTCAGGTGCTACGCCCCAAAACTCTGTCACTCTCTCCCGCAATCCCTCCGTCTCACCCTCTCGTTCCCCACCTCCAAATTCTATTTAATGACCTTCCTTTTTGATTGTGTTTACCGTCACCTCCCCCCTCCCTCTCCCACCGGCTCGGGGTCAGATTCTGCCCCTGTTAAGCGCTCCCGGACGCTACCCCACGTGAGGGATGTGGTGTAAATGCAAGTTGTTGTTGTTTACTCACTGTGAACACGCAGTTGTAAAGCTGCTGTGGCTGTTCCGTGGCTTAATTCAAACACAATCACTGAGTACGAACCGGAATCAGCCGGAGTCACTGTGTCCAGACGTAGAGTGGCATTGTTGGGGTAAAGCTCAGCCCGACCCTGGTAGTCTCCAAAGTACTTCACTGCTGTTCCCTGTGCTGATGCGATTGTGGAGCTGGTGTTGACTGTCCATGTTATAGTAAAACTTCCCTGTTCACTGGGCATTACCAGGAAGTACACAGATTGTCCGGCTGTGGCTTCTATGTGACTCTCAGTGACGGTCAGACTGAAAGCTCCCACCTGCTCTGTAACACATAACACACACAACAGTCAATCAATCACACTGTAATAATAATATTAATAATAATCCTGTAGCTCAATGGTTCGAGCACTCGCCTCACAAGCGAGAGGACCCGGGTTTGATCCCCGGGCGGAAGGGCGAAATGTTGGGCAGTTTCCTTACTTCACACACACACCTCTGTTTTCATCGCAGTAAGTAGGAACCCGGTTGTTAACCGATTAGAGGCTTTTTCGGGATAACAATTCCTTCAAAGAAATAATAAATTGATGACTCAAATCATGACTGTTCGTGGGCACTACAGTGCACACTGTATAAATGAATAATTATTAATATTATATTAATAGTCCTTGCATTTGATCACGTCTTATCACGTCTTTGAGACGTCTGAAAGCGCTTCACGGGGTGTACTGTAAAGTGAATTATTGTATATTTTGTGGGTGAACCCTTTCAGCCAATTGTACACAATAGCGACCCACACAGAGCTGTGGATTGAGTGACCAATTTTTTTATTTTGAAGGAATTATTATCCCCAGAGAAGCGATCCGCCAACCGACCAACAAGTGGTTCGTACTTATTGTTCGGTAAATAGAGGCGCGTGTGTGTGGAGTAAGGAAACTTGCCCAACCTCTCGCCCTGTGCCGCCCGGGAATCAAACCCAGGACTCTCACTTTCGAGGCGAGTGCTCCAACCACTGAGCTACAGGACTCCACAATTCAGAACAATTCTGTGGAAACACCGCCTCAGTGAGAGAGTGGGAAACGGGATCCCGAAGGAGACAGACGGCGGAAGCAGAAAATGTCATTTATTTCAAGATCAAATTGGATAGATTTCTGCAAGAAAATAATATCTCAGGATACAGTATATACACACACAGACACACAGACATAGACACAGAGAAAGGAGACACACAGACTCACACACACCAAGACACAGAGAGAGACAGAGACACACACACAGACAGAGAGACACACACACACACACACACACGTATATAGTTTGGGACACGATATGTGTAGCGACTGCCAGGATGGTGGGGGATGAACAAGATGGACCTTTGCTTATGTTGTTACCAGTAACTCACCCAAATTAGTGACCAGAATGAGCAGAGCAGCCACCAACATCCTCGCGGCTGGAAACCACCACATATACACGTTAGGGAGAGAGAAACAGAGACAAACTAAATATGGGCTGTCACCTGAACGCAGGGCAGAGTCTGCTGTTAATCATTACTGTTACTGTGGAGAGACCCTGACACTGGCTCTAATGGCACCCGGTGCACTTTCACTTTGTCAGGAATTAATATGTTAATTTATGAGATGAATAGTTTTACTTCCTGTAAGACACACTTTACGCCCTCACTATTTTTAATATTATTATAATAATAGTCCTTGCGTTTGACGCAGCGCCTTATCACGTTTTTGAGATGTCTCAAAGCACTTCACAGAATACACTGTGAATTGTAGTGACTGTGTGTTTGGTGCGCGATACGCGGCAGCTAATTGCGCACAGCAACGTTCCACAAACTATATGACCCAATAGTTAACTTTTCTTTTAATAATCCTGCATTTGATACGGTGCCTTATCACATCTTCGAGATGCCTCAAAGCGCTTCATAGGATACGCTGTAAAGTGGAGTGACTGTGTGTTTTGGCGGCTGAAACATGGCAGCCAATTGCACACAGTGACGTCTCCACAAACAGTTGTGGATTGAGTGACCACATTATTGTTATTTTTTGAAGTTATTATTACCCCCAGAAACGCATTCCGCCAATCGACTGACGACCGGGTTCCTCCTGACTGCTGGTAAACAGGGGTGTGAGTAAAAAGTGTGTGTGTGTGTGGGGTAAGGAAACTTGCTTAAGGTTTTGCCCTGACACACCTGGGAATCGAACCCAGATCCGTTCGCTTGCGAGGCGAGCGCTCTAACCCCTGAGCTACAGGGACTCCACAAGATACTCACTGAGACACAAGTTTAGTGTGTGTTTTGTGATGTGTTCAGTGACTGTTTAGGGATGTGTTCAGGGTCATGTTTCGTTACCCCATCACCCCCATCTTCGTTCGGCTCCACTGGCTCCCCATCACTGAGAGAGTACAGTTCAAGCTCCTGGTCCTCACCTTCGAAGCACTCCATGGCCTCACTCCCCCCCACCTCTGTGAACTCCTAACTAAGCCCCTACCAACCTGTCCACTCTCTCCACTCAGTAGGCTCCGGCCGGCTTCACATCTCCCACCGATTGGCTGTCGGGCCTTCAGCCTCTCCACCCCCTCCATCGCCTCCTTCAAGGCCAGTTTCAAGATCTTCCTCTTCGACCATCACACCTTTGGTCACCGTCCTACCTTCCCCCTCCCCGTCCTCTACCCTTCCTGATCCCAACCCCCATCCTGGGTATAAACCTCTGACTGTCCAGCGCCTTGGGACGTCCTCCTGACATGAACATAATAATCATTGCATTTGATATCGAGCCTTATCACGTTGTCGAGACATCTCATTCATAGAACACACTGTAGAGTGGAGTGACTGTGTATTTTGTAGCCAAAACACGGCAACCAATTATCATGTCATTGAAGTGGGGAGACGAGGGGACATTTACGCAGCGATTTGTTACGGTCTGGAACGCACTGCCGGAAAGGGAATTGGACAGGGACTTGAAAAGGAAAAATATGCAGAGATACGTGGTAGGAGCGGGGGAGTGGGACTGATTGGGCAGCTCTTTCAAAGAACCGGCACAGACACGATGGGCTGAATGGCTTCCGCCTGTGCTGTAAGATTCTGTGATTCCATAATAATAATAATAATAATCATTTGATATAGCGCCTTAACACGTCGAGATCTCAGAGCTCTTCACAGAATATACTGTGAAGTGAATTGACTGTATATTTGTGGGCGAAACGCGGCAGACAATTGCGCACAGCAGTGTCCTACAAACAGTCGTGGATCGAAGCAGCCAATATATTATTTTTTTGTAAGGATTATTACCCCCAGAAAAGTAATCCACAAGTCGACTAACAACCGTATTCTTACTTACTGCAGTGTAAACAGAGGCGTGTGCGTGTGAAATAAGGACATTATGCCCCGACCCGCCCAGGAATCAAACAAAGGTCCTCTCGCTTGTGAGGCGAGTGCTGTAACCACTGAGCTGCAGGACTCCAACGATAAAACCCCTGACAGGTAAACCACCCGGAGCTCAGTGAGCTGTGAGTTAGGAATGTCTGGAGTTAATCGCTGTACAGATCAAAGGTTTCAGTTGGTTTGAAGCACTAATTTCATGTGGAAGTGAAAGCCATTGTAAGATTAGCTCACTCATAAAGCTGGCTCGTGGCCTCAGATTCCTGTACCTTGTCCTGTACCAGCTGAGTGGGATAATAATGGTAATAACAACAATAATAATAATAATAATAATCCTTGCATTTGATATACGCTTTTCACGTCTTCTAGACGTCTCAAAGCGCTTCACAGAATAGTGAATTGACTACATTTGTAGGTGAAACACAGCAGCCAATTGTACACAGCAGTGTCCCACAAACAGTCGTGGATTGGAATGACCAATTTATTATTGTTTTTTTTGAGGGATTATTATCAGGGTGTGGAGTAAGGAAACTTGTCCAAGGCCTCGCCCGGCCAGGAATCGAACTCAGGTCTCTCACTAATAATAATAGTAATAATAGTAATTCTTGCAAAAAAGACAAATTGGTCACTTCAATCCGCAACTGTTTGTGGGGCACCTCTGTGCACGTGCAATTAATTGGCTGCTGACTAACAAGCGAGGTCCTACTTACTGCTTGGTAAACAGAGGCAAACGCGTGTGCGTGTGTATGTCTGTGTGTGCATGTCTGTGTGTGTATGTCTGTGTGTGCGTTTCTGTGAGTATGTGTGTGTGTGAGTCTGTGTCTGCGTATGTGTCTGTGTGTGTGTGTGTGGAGTAAGGAAACTTGCCCTACGTTTCACCCTGAATACTGAACTCCTGGTAAATAACATTAACTTCTCAGTGAGCCGATAAGTCACAACAACAACAACTTGTATTTACACAGCGCCCTTTATGAGGGTAGCGTCTCGGAGTGGTGGAGCCTGACGCAGAGCCAGTTGGAGGGGAGAGACAGGCAGAAGGTGACCGTGAGCATGGTCAAAGAGAAAGATTTTCAGTCTTGATCTAAAAGAGGGGGAAGGATAGGAGAGGGGAGGAAAGGGGGAAAGGCGGAGGGATCGGTGGAGAGAGCTCCAAAGTCTGACAATACGACCCCCATGATGGATCAGAGTGCACGAGGGACACGCAGGAGGCCGGAGACAGCCGAGAGGAGGCAGTGGGTAGTGGGTTGGGGGGGTCAGCAGGTCGGAGAGAGAGGTAGGGAGGTGCCAGAGCCTGAAGAGATTTGTAGATGATTGAAAGGATCTTGAAATCGATCTACGTTGTCACAGCTATCTACTTCCTGGTGCCATTACGACGTAAATTGTGATAAATATCTTTTTGGTGCTTTCCAAGGTCCTGAAACACAATGCAGATCGGACAGACCATTACTAACAACATTTTACACTGAACCTTTCACATCAGGAGGACGTCCCAAGGACCTGGACAGTCAGGGATTTGGATCTGAGCTGTGGGTTGGGATCAGGACGGGGTGGATGGTGGCGAGGTAGGGGTTAGGAAGGTGACCAGGTTGAAGAGGAAAGTCTTGTGACAGGCCTTGAAGGAGGTGAGGGAGTGATGGGGTGGGATGGAGGGACTGTGGGATGGAGTTCCAGAGGGTGGGGCAGAGTAACTGAAGGCCCAACCGATGGTGGGGCAGGTGAGGCGGGGGATGTGAAGCAGGCCGGAGCCCGCTGAGCAGAGAGAGCGGACAGGTTGTTAGGGGGTATGGGGAGCTGCAGAGTTAGTTCTGGATGATCTGCAGTTTGTAGAGGGAGGCGTTGGGGAGGCCGACAAGCAGGGAGGGGGCAAAGTCAAGCCTGTTTGTGGTGAACACATGGATGAGGGCCTCGGTGGCCTGCGGTGAGAGACAGTGGCGAAGCCGGGCAATATGGCGGAGGTGGGGAAGGCATATCAGGTCATGGCACGGATGAGGGGATGAAGGACAGTTTAGGGTCGTAAAGGACAGAGTTGGGACAGCAAGAGACTGAGCCGGGCTGACACACTGTCCGTGTCAGCCATTTGTTTCCTCACCATGTAAGGGCCTGAATCCTTCTGGGAGACATTGGCAGAGGAAGCCTAAAATATAACCAAACACAGTTTAGCTATTCATTAGCAATGTCGTTAGCAGTAAATAATAATAACCATTGCATTTCATACAGTGCCTTATCACGTCTTCATAACATCTCAAAGCGCTTCACAGGATACAACAACAACAACAACAAGATTCCATTTATAAAGCGCCTTTCACGTCAGGAGGACGTCCCAAGCGCTGCACAGTTGGGTCATGACCCGAGCAGGGGGGAAATGGTCAGGGTAAGGGGAGGGAAGGGAGGGAGCGAGGAGGGGGAAGAGAGTCGAGAGGGGAGCTGAAGGCTCGGTCAAAGAGAAAGGTTTTGAGACCGGCCTTGAAGGAGGAAAGGGAGGAAGCGGCGAAGGCACTGGGGGATAGAGTTCCAGAGCCTGGGGGCTGAGAGGCTGAAGGCCCGACCACCGATGGTAGGGCGATTGGGGCGGGGGACGTGGAGCAGACCGGAGCCAGAGGAACGGAGGGTACGGGCAGGTAGGTAGGGGGATAGTAGGTCGGAGAGGTAGGAGGGAGCGAGGCCGTGAATGGCCTTGTAGGTGAGGATGAGGATCTTGAAATCTTGATACACGGTAAAGAGTAGTGACTGTGTGGTTTCAAAAATAATAATAATCGTTGCATTTGATACAGTGCCTTATCACGTCTTTGAGTCGTATCAAAGGGGAGTCAATTGCCTAAGGTTTTGCCCTGTCCGGGAAACAAAACCGGATCCTCTCGCTTGAGAGGCGAGGGCTCTAACCACTGAGCGACAGGACTGCACAGCACTTACTCTGACATCAATGGTCTCGTAGTATGGTTCACCCTCTGTCTCTTGCTGTGTTTTGGCTGGAAAATAAACAACAACTTGTTTATTCAAAGGCACAGCCTCTGATGGTGGGATGGAGGGAACGAGGGACAAATAGGAGGCCGGTGTGGGGGCGGTGGGGGGTGAGCAGGTCGGAGAGGTAGGGAGGTGCCAGGGCATGAAGGGGTTTGAAAACGAGTGAGAGGATCTTGAAATCGTAGAAAATCTTGAAAATATACAAGAGTTTGTACATTTGCTGAACCGGTGAACTTGGAGAGAAACGGAGAAGGAGGCACTGATAGAGAGACAGAGAGAGAGAGAAAGAGAGAGAGAGAGAGATTGGTAGTGAGAGATAGGGTTAAAGCCTGACAGAAAGACAAAGAGGGAGCGATTGAAAGAGAGAGGGGGAGATGGATGGATAGAGACTGATAGAGAGTGAGATGGAGGGTGATAGAGAGACAGGGGTAGAGGCTGATAGAAAGGAGAGGGTGAAATGGAGTGGGAGAGACTGATAGAGAGAGAGAGAAAGATGGAGGGGGAGAGACTGATGGAGGAAGAGTGAGACGGAGAGGGTAGAGACTGATTGAGTTTGTGATGGAGGTGGATAGAGACTAATAGAGGGAGTGTGAGACAGAGGGGAAGAGACTGACAGAGTGAGATAAAGAGGGAGAGACTGAAAGTGAGAGAGAGTGAGACGGAGGAGGAGTGATTGATAGCGAGAGGGGGAGATGGATGGATAGAGACTGACAGAGAGTGAGATGGAGGGTGATAGAGAGAGAGGGGTAGAAACTGATAGAAAAGAGTGGGTGAAATGGAGAGGGAGAGACTGAGAGTGATGGAGGGTGACAGAGAGAAGGGGTAGAGACTGATAGAAAAGAGAGGGTGAAATGGAGGGGGAGAGGCTGATAGAGAGAGAGAGACAAAGTGGGAGAGACTGATAGTGAAAGAGAGTGAGATGGAGGGGCTAGAGACAGATAGAGAGAGACGGAGGGGTAGAGACTGGCAGAGAGAGAGGACAGTGAGAGGGTGAGTGGCTGAGGGGGTCTGGACTGGTATATAAACAACAGAACATGAAGGTGAAAGGTTTTCCTGTGTATATACGGCCTCACCTTCCTTACGTTTCCTGTAAACGTACACCACAGCGAGTGTTGCAATGACCACCACAGCCACAGCCCCCACTATTGTCCCCACTATCAGGGCCACATTCACTGCGGAGAGAAACACCTTCACTGTCTCTCTATTAGATTATACTCTCGTAACATAGAGACCACAGCACAGACCTCATGTAAATCATAGCAATCCTCGCATTTGATACAGCGCCTTATCACGTTGTTGTAAAGTGTAGTAACTGTGTATTTTGTGGGCGGAACACAGCAGCCAATTGCGCACAGCGGTGACCCACAAACAGTCGTGGATTGATTGACCAGATTTTTTGTTTTTTTGGAGGGATTATGACCCCCAGAAAGTGAACCGTCAATTGACTAACAGCGGGTTCCTACCTACTGCTGATAAACAGAGGTGCACATCTGTGTGTGTATGTGTGTCTATGTGTGTCTGCGTGTGTGTGTGTGTGTGTGTGTGTGTGTGTGTGTCTGTGGGTGTGTGTCTGTGTGTGTGTCAAAATATCATAACTTACCTCCGCCTTTCAAAGTCACGTCAAATTGGAAGAAGTTCTCTCCCATTGCGTTAGTGACACGGCATTGATATGTGCCCTGATCGGTTGCCTGGAATTTACTGATGAGCAGTTTAGAGAAGGTTAGTCCTGAGGTGATGATGAACTTGCCGTCAGAGCCAGTGATGGAGTTGTCTTCCTTCGACCATGTAAAGTGTGCGGGCAGCAGGCCAGGGTCTGACACCCGCACTGTGTCTGTCAGTGACACGTCTAAGGTCACATCTGCCTCCTTCCCCACTTCCACCTGAGGCTCAGACCCTGACGCTCTCTGGGGTTTATCTGTGTAACAGCACAGACAGTGTTCAGCAAAACAGCAACACAGTCACCCCAACAGTCAGTAGGAATAATAATAATCCTCCTGTTTGATACAGCGCCTTATCACGCCATCGAGACATCTTAAATCCCATCTAAAGACCTTCCTCTTCGACCAACCGCACATTCAGCCACCCTCCCACCCCAAAACCCACCCCCCCCTGCCCTCCACCCCTCCTGACCCCAACTCCCAGCTCAGGTCCAAAAACCCTGACTGTGCAGCGTCCCGGGATGTGTTTGCGACGTGAAGGGCGCTATACAAGTGTAATTTGTCATCGTTGTTGCTGTTCAGCCCTCAAGTCCTCACCAATAACTATAGAGCATTGACTGTCAGAGACAACATGGCGTCCAACACATGTGAAGATCTCTCGGGAGCTGAGCTGATCCTTTGTGATGGTGACATTCCCCTCGTTTGTCGCATTGACAATCGTCTGTCCGACCTTCAGCTGAAGGACAGAGTCTGGCACCCCACCAGCCCAGGAGCACATCAACACCAATGCTGTTCCTTTATCTGCTGCTCCGCATGTGATCTGCTGTGTGGGAGCCCCTTGAACAAGGCAAAGACAAACAGTCCAGTTATTGGCTCCACCTTGAGTTGTCCCCACCCTCGCCCGGCTCCACTGGCTCCCCATCCCTCAGAGGATACTGTTCAAGATCCTGGTGCTCAGCTTTAAAGCCCTCCATGGCCTCACTCCTCCCTCCCTACCTCTGTGACCTCCTAATCCCTGACCAACCGGTCCGCTCCCTCTGCTTAGCGGGCTCCGGCCTGCTCCATGTTCCCCGCCCGCCCATCCCCTTCAGCCTCTCTGACCCACCCTCTGAAACTCCCACAATCCCTCTGCCATGCCTCCCTCACCTCCTTCGAAACCTATCTCAAGATCCTCCTCTTCGACAGACCGTGCCTTCGGTCACCCTCCTACACCCATCTCCCTGCCCTCCAACCCTCCTGATAGCAACCTCCAGCTCAGATGTGGGTCCCTGACTGTCCAGCGCCTTGAGACATCCTCCTGACGTGAAAGCCACTGTGTAAATGCCATGTGTTGTTATTTAGACAGTGCCAATTTTGACTGAGATCTAACTCACTGTACACGAGGATTGAAACCTTCTCCGTGTGGCTAATCGTGGTGTAATCATTCTTCACATTGCAAGTGTAATCCCCGCTGTTGTTGAACGTGAGGCTCTCTATAGGCAGCTGTGAGGTGTTGCCGGCAATGACTGTGGTGTTATGTGTCCACCTGTAGTTACACTCTGGGAAACATTTCGTCTGACAGTTGAGCGTCACTAAATCTCCCTCCTTCCCACAGTACTGTCCTGGGACCAAACTGTCACATATCACTTGCCCACTCATATATACTGTGGGTGGATCAGGGCCATCTGAAAGAAAAACATTAAGTGATGACATAGATAGATAAATGGGTGGCAGATGATAGTGTGAGAGAAACAGCCTTTTTACATGTATCACAGACCTCCGACTGTTTGTGGGTCCCTCCTGTGCGCAATTGGCTGCCGTCCCCCGACCCACCCACCCCACCATTGGCGGGAGAGACTTCAGCCACTCTGCCCCAACCTCTGGAATCCTATCCCCCAGTCATTCCGCTTCACGCCCTCCTTAGCCTCCTTCAAGTCACGCCTCAAGACCCTCCTCTTCGACCATGCCATCGGCCATCCCCCTTCCCCGCCCCTCCCTTCTCCCCCCGTGACTCCAGCTCGGGTCTGAAATGCTGTCACTGTCCAGTGCCTTGGGACATCCTCCCGATGTGAAACACGCTATACAAATGTAATCCTGTTGTTGTTGTTGTGTTTCATCCATAAAATATACAGTCAATTCACTTTACAGTATATTCTGTGAAGTGATTTGAGACGTGAGGAGGTGTTTTTTTTGGAGGGGTTAATACATTCGGAAAAGTGATCTGGCAATCGACTAACAAGGGTTCCCGCTTACTGTTAGGTAAACAACAAAATACAACAACAATAATATTACATTTATAGGGCGTCCTTAACGTCGGGAGGACGTCCCAAGACATTGGCGCTGCTAAACAGTGGGGTGTATGTGTGTGGGGGGTGGGGGTGGGGGCGAGTGTTGGGTGGAGTAATGTACCTGCCTAAGCTTTCGTCCTGACCTGCGCGGGAATCAAACCCAGGTCCTCTCGCTTGATAAGGCGATATATCAAGTGCAAGAATGATTATTATTCTGATGATCATGACTATGATCATTATTATTGTTATTATCTTTACTGTTATTGCAGCTCAGGTCACGTGAGGCTGACTTTGGGTCATGGAGTTTAAAGCGAGTCGGGGTTCCTGCTCCTGGTCCCTAAACTCCCTCTCGGGCTCAAGTGTGGGTGTTGCAGTCTGGTGGGGAGATTAGGTTTGTCTGTGGGGCCCTCTACAGTCAAGTGGCCGATTGACACTCAGATAGTGATGGGATCTTTAACCTGAACAGGCAGATAGTTTAACGTCTCATCCAAACAGCGGCTCTTCAATGATAATAACAATAGTGGAGTCCTGTTGCTCAGTGGTTAGAGCATTTGCCTCGTAAGTGAACTTGAGTTCAATTCCCATCAGGGTGCGAATGCTTGGGCAAGTTTCCTTACTCCACACGCCTGATAATAACCCCTCCAGAAAGAAACTAATAGTAAATTGGGCACTTCAATCCACGGCTGTTTTGGGACGACGCTGTGTGCAATTGTGTTTCACCCACAAATATACAGTCAATTCACTTTACAATATATTCTGTGAAGCATTTTGAGTTGTCTCAAAGACGTAAAGAGCGCGGCATCAAATGAAAGGTTTATTATATTATTTATAGGGCAAAACATTGGGCAAGTTTCCTTACTCCGCACGCCTCTGTTTACCTCGCAGTGTGTGGGGACCCAGTTGTTAGTCGACTGATGGATCGCTTTTCCGAGGGTAAAAATTCCTTCAAAAAATAATATTAATGAATTGGTCCCTGAATCCCCAACTGTTTGTGGGACACTGCTGTGTGCAATTGGTTGACATTTTATGGAGTGGTTATTACCTCCAGAAAGTGATCCGGCAATGAACTGACAAGTAGGTTCCCACTTACTGCAGGTCAGCAGAGCCATGTCTATGTGTGTTTCTATGAGTGGAGGAAGGACTATATGAGTTCCAAGTACTGACGTGAGGCTTGAACCCACAACCTTCTGACTTATAGAGAGCTGAGCCAGGCTGGAACAAGTAGGGATATACGTGGGCCAACTGCACTGTCCTGTTCAGCTCACGTTGATCTGGTTTTAACACCACAGCAAATATACTCACAAGTTATCACCAGCTTCACTGGTTTGCTGCTGTCACTGTTCACCGGGTTACTGGCCGCGCAGATAAACCCTCCACTGTCGTTCCTGTGTACGGGGCTGATTGTCAGAGTGCTATTAGCTGCAGACAGTGTGTAACGTGGGGTTACAGGTAACGGGTGTCCATCCAGTGCCCAGGAATAGGTGGGGAACAATCCCATCGCTGTACACCTCAATGTCGTTGTGTCTTTATTCTCGATAAATATCTCCTTGTCTGGACTCAGGCTGATGCTTACATTGGACAGCAGAGCTGTAAGATAAAGTGTTTCATTTCATCCGGATTTACTTTACTTAACACAAAGCTGTTCTGCTTCAGTTCAAGATCCTGGTCCTCACCTTCAATGTCCTCTACAACCTCACTCCTCTTTCCTTACCTCCGCTCCCTCTGCTCAGCGGGCTCCGGCCTGCTTCATGCCCCCCGCCCACCTGCCCCACCATCAGCGGTTGGGCCTTCAGCCTCTCTGCCCCAATCCACGACTGTTTGTGGGACACTGCTGTGTGCAATTGGCTGCAGAGTTTCGCCCACAAAATAGACCGGCAATTCACTTTACAGTATATCGTCCCAAAATACATCACTTTGCACTTCTCCACATTAAACTTCATCATGTCTGCCCATGTTACCAGTCTGTCTATGTCCTCTTGCAGTCTGTTACTCTCCTCCTCACTGTTTACTACTTTTCTTAGCTTAGTATCATGTGTGTGGCTCCTGATCACACACTAAACTCTGTACCCCCATCACCCCAGTCCTGCCCAGGCTCCAAACTTGGCAATTGTGCTCTCTATACCCAAGTCCAGGCCACCTTAAAGACCCATTTCAAGGCCTTCCTCTTCGACCGGCCATGCCTCCAGTCATCCTTCTATTCCAACCCTACCCGCCCTCCACCCCTCCTTATCCCAACCCCCACCTCGAGTGCGGATCCCTGACTATCCAGTGCCTTGGGACGTCGTCCTGATATGAAAGCCACTGTTGTTGTTTACACCATGACATTTTTGACTGAGATAACTAACTCACTGTACACGAGGATTGAAACCTTCTCCGTGCGGCTAATCGTGGTGTAATCATTCTTCACATTGCAAGTGTAATCCCCGCTGTTGTTGAACGTGAGGCTCTCTATAGGCAGCTGTGAGGTGTTGCCGGCAATGACTGTGGTGTTATGTGTCCACCTGTAGTTACACTCTGGGAAACATTTCGTCTGACAGTTGAGGGTCATCAAATCTCCCTCCTTCCCACAGTACTGTCCTGGGACCAAACTGTCACATATCACCTGCCCACTCACAATAAAGGTGAGTGGATCAGGGCCATCTGAAAGAAAAAGCATTAAACTATGGCATAGATAGATAAATGGATGGCAGATGATAGTGTGAGAGAAACAGTCTTTTTACATGTATCACAGACCTCTGACTGTTTGTGGGTCGCTGCTGTGTGCAATTGGCTGCTGCGTTTTGCTCATAACATATAGTCAATTCACTTTACAGTGTATTCTGTGAAGCGTTTCAGTCGTCCAGAAGACGTGAAAAGCGCTGTATCAAATGCAAGGATTATTATATTATTGATAGAGAAAAACGTCGGCCAAGTTTCCCTACTCCCAAACACACCGTCTGTTTACTGAGCAGTAATTAGGAACCCGGTTATTAGTCGATTGGTGGGAATCAAACCAAAGTGCTCTCACTTGCGAGGTGAGGGCTCCAACCACGACAGGACCCCACTGTTTGTTTCTCTATTCACAGCATCAAACCCCAATGTAGAATATTCCAGCATTGCATTGGCGCTTCAGTCTGGACTACATGAGTTCCAAGTACTGACGTGAGGCCACAACCTTCTGACTTATAGAGAGCTGAGCCAGGCTGGAACAAGTAGGGATATACGTGGGCCAACTGCACTGTCCTGTTCAGCTCACGTTGATCTGGTTTTAACACAACAGAGCAAATATACTCACAAGTTATCACCAGCTTCACTGGTTTACTGCTGTCACTGCCCACCAGGTAACTGGCCGTGCAAATAAACCCTCCACTGTCGCTCCTGTGTACGGGGCTGATTGTCAGAGTGCTATTATCTGCAGACAGTGTGTAACGTGGGGTTAGAGGTAACGGGTTTCCATCCAGTGCCCAGGAATAGGTGGGGAACGATCCCATCGCTGTACATCTCAGTGTCACTGTGTCTTCATTCTCGATAAATATCTCCTTGTCTGGACTCAGGCTGATGCTCACATTGGACACCAGGGCTGTAAGATAACGCATTTCATTTCATTCAGAAACTTGTTCCAATTCACTTCACTGACACAGATCTGTTCAGAGTCACTTTGCTGAACCCTACACTTTATTTCTGACGCTGTTTGTTATGATTCACTGTTTATTCAGGTCTCAGTCTGGCTCATTTGGTAGCACAATTTTATGGTTTAAAGTCACACTCTGGGAGCTCACAGTCCAGGTTTATTGGCTTAATGAATGAGATGAAATGGGCCCTTTACTGCAGTCTATCAGGAAGGCAGAGCAAGTGTGTCTCTGCTCCTCTCTCTCTCCTCCTCTCTCCCCACCACCCACTCCCCAACCCCACTCTCTCATTCCCTCTCTCCCCTCTCACTCTTCCCGACCTTGCCCTCTCTTTCCCACTCTTTCCCCCTTCTCTTTCCCCTTCTCTCCCTTCCTCTCTCCCCTCTCCCTTCCCCTCTCTCCCCCTTATCTTTCATGCCTCCCTCTCTTCTCCCTCTCTCTCTCCCCTCTCTCTCTCCCAATCACTCTCTCCCAATCAGCAGTGGTAGGAGCCCAAGGACACAGTTGGTAAGAGACTCATTTGCCTTCCTGACAGACTGCAGTAAGGGCTCTGCTCGCTGGATTCTCCCAAACGCCGGCTCCTGCCACTGCCCTGTGAGGACGTTCCCCAGGGAGGGAGGGAGGGGTGGGGGAGAGGAAGTTGGAACATTGCAAATGGTCGCCGGCCGCACAAAATCACCAACGGGCAGCTGACAGCCCATGTACCGCCTGTTGGACCACACTGAGCTGAATGAATGAAATGAAATCGGTCCGGGGGCCATCACACCCTCCTGTTTGCCCCTCGGCCCCTTCCGCTCCATCATCGGTGGCTGTATTTTCAGCTGTTACGCCCTGAAAGTCTGTCACTCTCTCCCTGTCAATCCCTCCGTCTCCCCCTCTCGTTCCCCACCTTCAAATCCCACCTAATATCCTTCCTTTTTGATTGTGTTTACCGTCACCTCCCCCCTCCCTCTCCCACCGGCTCGGGGTCAGATTCTGCCCCTATCAAGTGCTCTCGGACGCTACCCCACGTGAGGGATGTGGTGTAAATGTAAGTTGTTGTTGTTGTTTACTCACTGTGAACACGCAGTTGTAAAGCTGCTGAGGCTGATCCGTGGTTTAATTCAAACACAGTCACTGAGTACGAACCGGAATCAGCCGGAGTCACTGTGTCCAGACGTAGAGTGGCATTGTTGGGGTAAAGCTCAGCCCGACCCTGGTAGTCTCCATAGTACTTCACTGTTGTTCCCTGTGCTGCTGCGATTGTGGAGCTGGTGTTGACTGTCCATGTTATAGTAAAACTTCCCTGTTCACTGGGCATTACCAGGAAGTACACAGATTGTCCGGCTGTGGCTTCTATGTGACTCTCAGTGACGGTCAGACTGAAAGCTCCCACCTGCTCTGTAACACACAACACACACAACAGTCAATCTCCAGGAAATCTCACAATATAAAAATAATAATATTAATAATAATCCTGCAGTTATTGTTCAAGCACTCGTCTCGCAAGTGAGGAGACCCAGATTTGATCCCCGGGCGGAAGGGCGAAACGTTGGGCAGTTTCCTTACTTCACACACACGCCTCTGTTTGCTTCGCAGTAAGTAGGAACCCGGTTGTTAACCGATTAGAGGCTTTATCGGGATAACAATTCCTTCAAAAAAGTAATAAATTGATGACTCAAACCATGACTGTTTGCGGGCACTACAGTGCACACTGTATAAATGGAATGATTATTAATAGTATAATAATAATCTTTGCATTTCATATAGTGCCTTATCACGTCTTTGAGACGTCTGAAAGCGCTTCACGGGGTGTAATGTAAATTGAATTATTGTATATTTTGTGGGTGAACCCTTTCAGCCAATTGTACACAATAGTGTCCCACACAGAGCTGTGGATTGAGTGACCAATTTTTTTTATTTTGAAGGAATTATTATCCCCAGAGAAGCGATCCGCCAACCGACCAACAAGTGGTTCCTACTTATTGTTCGGTAAATAGAGGCGCGTGTGTGTGGAGTAAGGAAACTTGCCCAACCTCTCGCCCTGTGCCGCCCGGGAATCAAACCCAGGACTCTCACTTGCGAGGCGAGTGCTCCAACCACTGAGCTACAGGACTCCACAATTCAGAACAATTCTGTGGAAACACGACCTCAGTGAGAGAGTGGGAAACGGGATCCCGAAGGAGACAGACGGCGGAAGCAGAAAATGTCATTTATTTCAAGATCAAATTGGATAGATTTCTGCAAGAAAATAATATCTCAGGATACAGTATATAGACACACACACACAGACACACAGTATATAGTTTGGGACACGACATGTGTAGCGACTGCCAGGACGGTGGGAGATGAACGAGATGGACCTTTGCTTATGTTGTTACCAGTAACTCACCCAAATTAGTGACCAGAATGAGCAGAGCAGCCACCAACATCCTCGCGGCTGGAAACCACCACATATACACGTTAGGGAGAGAGACAGAGACAAACTGGATATGGGCTGTCACCTGAACGCAGGGCAGAGTCTGCTGTTAATCATTACTGTTACTGTAGGGAGACCCTGACACTGGCTCTAATGGCACCCGGTGGACTTTCACTTTGTCAGGAATAAATATGTTAATTTATGAGATGAATAGTTTTACTTCCTGTAAGACACACTTTACACCCTCACTATTTTTAATATTATTATAATAATAGTCCTTGCGTTTGACGCAGCGCCTTATCACATTTTTGAGATGTCTCAAAGCACTTCACAGAATACACTGTGAATTGTAGTGACTGTGTGTTTGGTGGGCGAAACGCAGCAGCTAATTGCGCACAGCAATGTTCCACAAACTATATGACCCAATAGTTAACTTTTTTTTTAATAATCCTGCATTTGATACGGTGCCTTATCACATCTTCGAGATGCCTCAAAGCGCTTCATAGGATACGCTGTAAAGTGGAGTGACTGTGTGTTTTGGCGGCTGAAACATGGCAGCCAATTGCACACAGCGACGTCTCCACAAACAGTTGTGGATTGAGTGACCACATTATTGTTATTTTTTTGAAGTTATTATTACCCCCAGAAACGCATTCCGCCAATCAACTGACGACCGGGTTCCTACTGACTGCTGGTAAACAGGGGTGTGAGTAAAAAGTGTGTGTGTGGAGTAAGGAAACTTGCTTAAGGGTTTGCCCTGACACACCTGGGAATCGAACCCAGATCCGTTCGCTTGCGAGGCGAGCGCTCTAACCCCTGAGCTACAGGGACTCCACAAGATACTCACTGAGACACAAGTTTAGTGTGTGTTTTGTGATGTGTTCAGTGACTGTTTAGGGATGTGTTCAGGGTCATGTTTCGTTACCCCATCACCCCCATCTTCGCCCGGCTCCACTGGCTCCCCATCACTGAGAGAGTACAGTTCAAGCTCCTGGTCCTCACCTTCGAAGCACTCCATGGCCTCACTCCCCCCCACCTCTGTGAACTCCTAACTCACCCCCTACCAACCTGTCCACTCTCTCCACTCAGTAGGCTCCGGCCGGCTTCACATCCCCCACCCGCCTCCCCCACCATTGGCTGTCGGGCCTTCAGCCTCTCCGCCCCCTCCCTCGCCTCCTTCAAGGCCAGTTTCAAGATCTTCCTCTTCGACCATCACACCTTTGGTCACCGTCCTACCTTCCTCCTCCCCGTCCTCTACCCTTCCTGATCCCAACCCCCATCCTGGGTATAAACCTCTGACTGTCCAGCGCCTTGGGACGTCCTCCTGACATGAATATAATAATCATTGGATTTGATATCGAGCCTTATCATGTCGTCGTGACATCTCATTCATAGAACAGACTGTAGAGTGGAGTGACTGTGTATTTTGTAGCCAAAACACGGCAACCAATTATCATGTCATTGAAGTGGCTCAAAGAGCTTAGCAGGATATGCTACTGTAAAGTGTAGTGACTGTGTGTTCAGTGACTGTGTAGTGACTGTCAGGGATAGTGTGCACCCCACCACACTCCTAACCTCTGACACAAGATGGAATTATTGCGGTCAAACCAAAGGATTTTTATTACCAGAAGAAGATAACAAGAGAGAAATGTGGAGAGACGAGAGAAGCTGAGATTGTTCTCCTTAGAGCAAGAGGAGGATAGGGGAGATCTAATATAGGTGTTCAAAATGATGAGGGGTTTTGATAGAGTAAATAGGGAGAAACTGTTTCCACTGGTGTGTGGGTCAGTAACGGGAGAACATAAATTTAATATAATTGGGAAAAGAACCAGAGGGGAGACGAGGGGACATTTACGCAGCGATTTGTTACGGTCTGGAACGCACTGCCGGAAAGGGAATTGGACAGGGACTTGAAAAGGAAAAATATGCAGAGATACGGGGTAGGAGCGGGGGAGTGGGACTGATTGGGCAGCTCTTTCAAAGAACCGGCACAGACACGATGGGCTGAATGGCTTCCGCCTGTGCTGTAAGATTCTGTGATTCCATAATCATAATAATAATAATCATTTGATATAGCGCCTTAACACGTCGAGATCTCAGAGCTCTTCACAGAGTACACTGTAAAGTGAATTGACTGTATATTTGTGGGCGAAACGCGGCAGACAATTGCGCACAGCAGTGTCCTACAAACAGTCGTGGATCGAAATAGCCAATATATTATTTTTTGTAAGGAATATTACCCCAGAAAAGTAATCCACCAGTCGACTAACAACCGTATTCTTACTTACTGCAGTGTAAACAGAGGCGTGTGCGTGTGAAATAAGGACATTATGCCCCGACCCGCCCAGGAATCAAACAAAGGTCCTCTCGCTTGTGAGGCGAGTGCTGTAACCACTGAGCTGCAGGACTCCAACGATAAAACCCCTGACAGTTAACCACCCGGAGCTCAGTGACCTGTTAGTTAGGAATGTCTGGAGTTAATTGCTGTACAGCTCAAAGGTTTCAGTTGGTTTGAAGCAGTGATTTCATGTGGAAGTGAAAGCCATTGTAAGATTAGCTCACTCATAAAGCTGGCTCGTGGCCTCAGATTCCTGTACCTTGTCCTGTACCAGCTGACTGGGATAATAATGGTAATAACAACAATAATAATAATAATAATAATCCTTGCATTTGATATACGCTTTTCACGTCTTCTAGACGTCTCAAAGCGCTTCACAGAATAGTGAATTGACTACATTTGTAGGTGAAACACAGCAGCCAATTGTACACAGCAGTGTCCCACAAACAGTCGTGGATTGGAATGACCAATTTATTATTGTTTTTTTTGAGGGATTATTATCAGGGTGTGGAGTAAGGAAACTTGTCCAAGGCCTCGCCCGGCCAGGAATCGAACTCAGGTCTCTCACTAATAATAATAGTAATAATAGTAATTCTTGCAAAAAAGACAAATTGGTCACTTCAATCCGCAACTGTTTGTGGGGCACCTCTGTGCACGTGCAATTAATTGGCTGCTGACTAACAAGCGAGGTCCTACTTACTGCTTGGTAAACAGAGGCAAACGCGTGTGCGTGTGTATGTCTGTGTGTGCATGTCTGTGTGTGTATGTCTGTGTGTGCGTTTCTGTGAGTATGTGTGTGTGTGAGTCTGTGTCTGCGTATGTGTCTGTGTGTGTGTGTGTGGAGTAAGGAAACTTGCCCTACGTTTCACCCTGAATACTGAACTCCTGGTAAATAACATTAACTTCTCAGTGAGCCGATAAGTCACAACAACAACAACTTGTATTTACACAGCGCCCTTTATGAGGGTAGCGTCTCGGAGTGGTGGAGCCTGACGCAGAGCCAGTTGGAGGGGAGAGACAGGCAGAAGGTGACCGTGAGCATGGTCAAAGAGAAAGATTTTCAGTCTTGATCTAAAAGAGGGGGAAGGATAGGAGAGGGGAGGAAAGGGGGAAAGGCGGAGGATCGGTGGAGAGAGCTCCAAAGTCTGACAATACGACCCCCCATGATGGATCAGAGGGCACGAGGGACACGCAGGAGGCCGGAGGCAGCCGAGAGGAGGCAGTGGGTAGTGGGTTGGGGGGGTCAGCAGGTCGGAGAGAGAGGTAGGGAGGTGCCAGAGCCTGAAGAGATTTGTAGATGATTGAAAGGATCTTGAAATCGATCTACGTTGTCACAGCTATCTACTTCCTGGTGCCATTACGACGTAAATTGTGATAAATATCTTTTTGGTGCTTTCCAAGGTCCTGAAACACAATGCAGATCGGACAGACCATTACTAACAACATTTTACACTGAACCTTTCACATCAGGAGGACGTCCCAAGGACCTGGACAGTCAGGGATTTGGATCTGAGCTGTGGGTTGGGATCAGGACGGGGTGGATGGTGGCGAGGTAGGGGTTAGGAAGGTGACCAGGTTGAAGAGGAAAGTCTTGTGACAGGCCTTGAAGGAGGTGAGGGAGTGATGGGGTGGGATGGAGGGACTGTGGGATGGAGTTCCAGAGGGTGGGGCAGAGTAACTGAAGGCCCAACCGATGGTGGGGCAGGTGAGGCGGGGGATGTGAAGCAGGCCGGAGCCCGCTGAGCAGAGAGAGCGGACAGGTTGTTAGGGGGTATGGGGAGCTGCAGAGTTAGTTCTGGATGATCTGCAGTTTGTAGAGGGAGGCGTTGGGGAGGCCGACAAGCAGGGAGGGGGCAAAGTCAAGCCTGTTTGTGGTGAACACATGGATGAGGGCCTCGGTGGCCTGCGGTGAGAGACAGTGGCGAAGCCGGGCAATATGGCGGAGGTGGGGAAGGCATATCAGGTCATGGCACGGATGAGGGGATGAAGGACAGTTTAGGGTCGTAAAGGACAGAGTTGGGACAGCAAGAGACTGAGCCGGGCTGACACACTGTCCGTGTCAGCCATTTGTTTCCTCACCATGTAAGGGCCTGAATCCTTCTGGGAGACATTGGCAGAGGAAGCCTAAAATATAACCAAACACAGTTTAGCTATTCATTAGCAATGTCGTTAGCAGTAAATAATAATAACCATTGCATTTCATACAGTGCCTTATCACGTCTTCATAACATCTCAAAGCGCTTCACAGGATACAACAACAACAACAACAAGATTCCATTTATAAAGCGCCTTTCACGTCAGGAGGACGTCCCAAGCGCTGCACAGTTGGGTCATGACCCGAGCAGGGGGGAAATGGTCAGGGTAAGGGGAGGGAAGGGAGGGAGCGAGGAGGGGGAAGAGAGTCGAGAGGGGAGCTGAAGGCTCGGTCAAAGAGAAAGGTTTTGAGACCGGCCTTGAAGGAGGAAAGGGAGGAAGCGGCGAAGGCACTGGGGGATAGAGTTCCAGAGCCTGGGGCTGAGAGGCTGAAGGCCCGACCACCGATGGTAGGGCGATTGGGGCGGGGGACGTGGAGCAGACCGGAGCCAGAGGAACGGAGGGTACGGGCAGGTAGGTAGGGGGATAGTAGGTTGGAGAGGTAGGAGGGAGCAAGGCCGTGAATGGCCTTGTAGGTGAGGATGAGGATCTTGAAATCTTGATACACGGTAAAGAGTAGTGACTGTGTGGTTTCAAAAATAATAATAATCGTTGCATTTGATACAGTGCCTTATCACGTCTTTGAGTCGTATCAAAGGGGAGTCAATTGCCTAAGGTTTTGCCCTGTCCGGGAAACAAAACCGGATCCTCTCGCTTGAGAGGCGAGGGCTCTAACCACTGAGCTACAGGACTGCACAGCACTTACTCTGACATCAATGGTCTCGTAGTATGGTTCACCCTCTGTCTCTTGCTGTGTTTTGGCTGGAAAATAAACAACAACTTGTTTATTCAAAGGCACAGCCTCTGATGGTGGGATGGAGGGAACGAGGGACAAATAGGAGGCCGGTGTGGGGGCGGTGGGGGGTGAGCAGGTCGGAGAGGTAGGGAGGTGCCAGGGCATGAAGGGGTTTGAAAACGAGTGAGAGGATCTTGAAATCGTAGAAAATCTTGAAAATATACAAGAGTTTGTACATTTGCTGAACCGGTGAACTTGGAGAGAAACGGAGAAGGAGGCACTGATAGAGAGACAGAGAGAGAGAGAGAGATTGGTAGTGAGAGATAGGGTTAAAGCCTGACAGAAAGACAAAGAGGGAGCGATTGAAAGAGAGAGGGGGAGATGGATGGATAGAGACTGATAGAGAGTGAGATGGAGGGTGATAGAGAGACAGGGGTAGAGGCTGATAGAAAGGAGAGGGTGAAATGGAGTGGGAGAGACTGATAGAGAGAGAGAGAAAGATGGAGGGGGAGAGACTGATGGAGGAAGAGTGAGACGGAGAGGGTAGAGACTGATTGAGTTTGTGATGGAGGTGGATAGAGACTAATAGAGGGAGTGTGAGACAGAGGGGAAGAGACTGACAGAGTGAGATAAAGAGGGAGAGACTGAAAGTGAGAGAGAGTGAGACGGAGGAGGAGTGATTGATAGCGAGAGGGGGAGATGGATGGATAGAGACTGACAGAGAGTGAGATGGAGGGTGATAGAGAGAGAGGGGTAGAAACTGATAGAAAAGAGTGGGTGAAATGGAGAGGGAGAGACTGAGAGTGATGGAGGGTGACAGAGAGAAGGGGTAGAGACTGATAGAAAAGAGAGGGTGAAATGGAGGGGGAGAGGCTGATAGAGAGAGAGACAAAGTGGGAGAGACTGATAGTGAAAGAGAGTGAGATGGAGGGGCTAGAGACAGATAGAGAGAGACGGAGGGGTAGAGACTGGCAGAGAGAGAGGACAGTGAGAGGGTGAGTGGCTGAGGGGGTCTGGACTGGTATATAAACAACAGAACATGAAGGTGAAAGGTTTTCCTGTGTATATACGGCCTCACCTTCCTTACGTTTCCTGTAAACGTACACCACAGCGAGTGTTGCAATGACCACCACAGCCACAGCCCCCACTATTGTCCCCACTATCAGGGCCACATTCACTGCGGAGAGAAACACCTTCACTGTCTCTCTATTAGATTATACTCTCGTAACACAGAGACCACAGCACAGACCTCATGTAAATCATAGCAATCCTCGCATTTGATACAGCGCCTTATCACGTTGTTGTAAAGTGTAGTAACTGTGTATTTTGTGGGCGGAACACAGCAGCCAATTGCGCACAGCGGTGACCCACAAACAGTCGTGGATTGATTGACCAGATTTTTTGTTTTTTTGGAGGGATTATGACCCCAGAAAGTGAACCGTCAATTGACTAACAGCGGGTTCCTACCTTCTGCTGATAAACAGAGGTGCACATCTGTGTGTGTATGTGTGTCTATGTGTGTCTGCGTGTGTGTGTGTGTGTGTGTGTGTGTGTGTCTGTGGGTGTGTGTCTGTGTGTGTGTCAAAATATCATAACTTACCTCCGCCTTTCAAAGTCACGTCAAATTGGAAGAAGTTCTCTCCCATTGCGTTAGTGACACGGCATTGATATGTGCCCTGATCGGTTGCCTGGAATTTACTGATGAGCAGTTTAGAGAAGGTTAGTCCTGAGGTGATGTTGAACTTGTCGTCAGAGCCAGTGATGGAGTTGTCTTCCTTCGACCATGTAAAGTGTGCGGGCAGCAGGCCAGGGTCTGACACCCGCACTGTGTCTGTCAGTGACACGTCTAAGGTCACATCTGCCTCCTTCCCCACTTCCACCTGAGGCTCAGACCCTGACGCTCTCTGGGGTTTATCTGTGTAACAGCACAGACAGTGTTCAGCAAAACAGCAACACAGTCACCCCAACAGTCAGTAGGAATAATAATAATCCTCCTGTTTGATACAGCGCCTTATCACGCCATCGAGACATCTTAAATCCCATCTAAAGACCTTCCTCTTCGACCAACCGCACATTCAGCCACCCTCCCACCCCAAAACCCACCCCCCTGTCCCACCCCTCCTGCCCCACTCCCAGCTCAGGTCCAAAAACCCTGACTGTGCAGCGTCCTGGAACATCTTTGCGACGTGAAGGGCGCTATACAAGTGTAATTTGTCATCGTTGTTGCTGTTCAGCCCTCAAGTCCTCACCAATAACTATAGAGCATTGACTGTCAGAGACAACATGGCGTCCAACACATGTGAAGATCTCTCGGGAGCTGAGCTGATCCTTTGTGATGGTGACATTCCCCTCGTTTGTCGCATTGACAATCGTCTGTCCGACCTTCAGCTGAAGGACAGAGTCTGGCACCCCACCAGCCCAGGAGCACATCAACACCAATGCTGTTCCTTTATCTGCTGCTCCGCATGTGATCTGCTGTGTGGGAGCCCCTTGAACAAGGCAAAGACAAACAGTCCAGTTATTGGCTCCACCTTGAGTTGTCCCCACCCTCGCCCGGCTCCACTGGCTCCCCATCCCTCAGAGGATACTGTTCAAGATCCTGGTGCTCAGCTTTAAAGCCCTCCATGGCCTCACTCCTCCCTCCCTACCTCTGTGACCTCCTAATCCCTGACCAACCGGTCCGCTCCCTCTGCTTAGCGGGCTCCGGCCTGCTCCATGTTCCCCGCCCGCCCATCCCCTTCAGCCTCTCTGACCCACCCTCTGAAACTCCCACAATCCCTCTGCCACGCCTCCCTCACCTCCTTCGAAACCTATCTCAAGATCCTCCTCTTCGACAGACCGTGCCTTCGGTCACCCTCCTACACCCATCTCCCTGCCCTCCAACCCTCCTGATAGCAACCCCAGCTCAGATGTGGGTCCCTGACTGTCCAGCGCCTTGAGACATCCTCCTGACGTGAAAGCCACTGTGTAAATGCCATGTGTTGTTATTTAGACAGTGCCAATTTTGACTGAGATCTAACTCACTGTACACGAGGATTGAAACCTTCTCCGTGTGGCTAATCGTGGTGTAATCATTCTTCACATTGCAAGTGTAATCCCCGCTGTTGTTGAACGTGAGGCTCTCTATAGGCAGCTGTGAGGTGTTGCCGGCAATGACTGTGGTGTTATGTGTCCACCTGTAGTTACACTCTGGGAAACATTTCGTCTGACAGTTGAGCGTCACTAAATCTCCCTCCTTCCCACAGTACTGTCCTGGGACCAAACTGTCACATATCACCTGCCCACTCATATATACTGTGGGTGGATCAGGGCCATCTGAAAGAAAAACATTAAGTGATGACATAGATAGATAAATGGGTGGCAGATGATAGTGTGAGAGAAACAGCCTTTTTACATGTATCACAGACCTCCGACTGTTTGTGGGTCCCTCCTGTGCGCAATTGGCTGCCGTCCCCCGACCCACCCACCCCACCATTGGCGGGAGAGCTTCAGCCACTCTGCCCCCAACCTCTGGAATCCTATCCCCCAGTCATTCCGCTTCACGCCCTCCTTAGCCTCCTTCAAGTCACGCCTCAAGACCCTCCTCTTCGACCATGCCATCGGCCATCCCCTTCCCCGCCCCTCCCTTCTCCCCCCGTGACTCCAGCTCGGGTCTGAAATGCTGTCACTGTCCAGTGCCTTGGGACATCCTCCCGATGTGAAACACGCTATACAAATGTAATCCTGTTGTTGTTGTTGTGTTTTCATCCATAAAATATACAGTCAATTTCACTTTACAGTATATTCCTGTGAAGTGATTTGAGACGTGAGGAGGTGTTTTTTTTGGAGGGGTTAATACATTCGGAAAAGTGATCTGGCAATCGACTAACAAGGGTTCCCGCTTACTGTTAGGTAACAACAAAATACAACAACAATAATATTACATTTATAGGGCGTCCTTAACGTCGGGAGGACGTCCCAAGACATTGGCGCTGCTAACAGTGGGGTGTATGTGTGTGGGGGGGTGGGGGTGGGGCGAGTGTTGGGTGGAGTAATGTACCTGCCTAAGCTTTCGTCCTGACCTGCGCGGGAATCAAACTCAGGTCCTCTCCGCTTGATAAAGGCGATATATCAAGTGCAAGAATGAATTATTATTCTGATGATCATGACTATGATCATTATTATTGTTATTATCTTTACTGTTATTGGCAGCTCAGGTCACGTGAGGCTGACTTTGGGTCATGGAGTTTAAAGCGAGTCGGGTTCCTGCTCCTGGTCCTAAACTCCCTCTCGGGCTCAAGTGTGGGTGTTGCAGTCTGGTGGGGAGATTAGGTTTGTCTGTGGGGCCCTCTACAGTCAAGTGGCCGATTGACACTCAGATAGTGATGGGATCTTTAACCTGAACAGGCAGATAGTTTAACGTCTCATCCAAACAGCGGCTCTTTAATGATAATAACAATAGTGGAGTCCTGTTGCTCAGTGGTTAGAGCATTTGCCTCGTAAGTGAAGTTGAATTCAATTCCCATCAGGGTGCGAATGCTTGGGCAAGTTTCCTTACTCCACACGCCTGATAATAAACCCTCCAGAAAGAAACTAATAGTAAATTGGTCACTTCAATCCACGGCTGTTTTGGGACGACGCTGTGTGCAATTGTGTTTCACCCACAAATATACAGTCAATTCACTTTACAATATATTCTGTGAAGCATTTTGAGATTCTCAAAGACGTAAAGAGCGCGGCATCAAATGAAAGGTTTATTATATTATTTATAGGGCAAAACATTGGGCAAGTTTCCTTACTCCGCACGCCTCTGTTTACCTCGCAGTGTGTGGGGACCCAGTTGTTAGTCGACTGATGGATCGCTTTTCCGAGGGTAAAAATTCCTTCAAAAATAATATTAATGAATTGGTCCCTGAATCCCCAACTGTTTGTGGGACACTGCTGTGTGCAATTGGTTGACATTTTATGGAGTGGTTATTACCTCCAGAAAGTGATCCGGCAATGAACTGACAAGTAGGTTCCCACTTACTGCAGGTCAGCAGAGCCATGTCTATGTGTGTTTCTATGAGTGGAGGAAGGACTATATGAGTTCCAAGTACTGACGTGAGGCTTGAACCCACAACCTTCTGCTTATAGAGAGCTGAGCCAGGCTGGAACAAGTAGGGATATACGTGGGCCAACTGCACTGTCCTGTTCAGCTCACGTTGATCTGGTTTTAACACACACAGCAAATATACTCACAAGTTATCACCAGCTTCACTGGTTTGCTGCTGTCACTGTTCACCGGGTTACTGGCGTGCAGATAAACCCTCCACTGTCGTTCCTGTGTACGGGGCTGATTGTCAGAGTGCTATTAGCTGCAGACAGTGTGTAACGTGGGGTTACAGGTAACGGGTGTCCACCAGTGCCCAGGAATAGGTGGGGAACAATCCCATCGCTTGTACACCTCAATGTCGTTGTGTTTTATTCTCGATAAATATCTCCTTGTCTGGACTCAGGCTGATGCTCACATTGGACAGCAGAGCTGTAAGATAAAGTGTTTCATTTCATCCGGATTTACTTTACTTAACACAAAGCTGTTCTGCTTCAGTTCAAGATCCTGGTCCTCACCTTGAATGTCCTCTACAACCTCACTCCTCTTCCTTACCTCCGCTCCCTCTGCTCAGCGGGCTCCGGCCTGCTTCATGCCCCCGCCCACCTGCCCCACCATCAGCGGTTGGGCCTTCAGCCTCTCTGCCCCAATCCACGACTGTTTGTGGGACACTGCTGTGTGCAATTGGCTGCAGAGTTTCGCCCACAAAATAGACCGGCAATTCACTTTACAGTATATCGTCCCAAAATACATCACTTTGCACTTCTCCACATTAAACTTCATCATGTCTGCCCATGTTACCAGTCTGTCTATGTCCTCTTGCAGTCTGTTACTAACCTCCTCACTATTTACTACTTTTCCAGCCTAGTATCATGTGTGTGGCTCCTGATCTCACACACACTAAACTCTGTACCCCAGTCCTGCCCAGGCTCCAAACTTGGAATTTGCCAAGGCTGCAGACGTGGAAATTGTGCTCCCTATACCCAAGGCCATCTTAAAGACCTATCTCAAGGCCCTCCTCTTCGACCGACCATGCCTTCAGTCATCCTCCTATCCCGACCCTCCCCACCCTCCACCCCTCCTGATCCCAATCCACAGCTCGGGTGCAGATCCCTGACTGTCCTCCTGACGTGAAAACCACTGTGTAAATGTCATGTATTGTTTACACCATGACATTTTTGACTGAGATCTAACTCACTGTACACGAGGATTGAAACCTTCTCCGTGCGGCTAATCGTGGTGTAATCATTCTTCACATTGCAAGTGTAATCCCCGCTGTTGTTGAACGTGAGGCTCTCTATAGGCAGCTGTGAGGTGTTGCCGGCAATGACTGTGGTGTTATGTGTCCACCTGTAGTTACACTCTGGGAAACATTTCGTCTGACAGTTGAGGGTCATCAAATCTCCCTCCTTCCCACAGTACTGTCCTGGGACCAAACTGTCACATATCACCTGCCCACTCACAATAAAGGTGAGTGGATCAGGGCCATCTGAAAGAAAAAGCATTAAACTATGACATAGATAGATAAATGGATGGCAGATGATAGTGTGAGAGAAACAGTCTTTTTACATGTATCACAGACCTCTGACTGTTTGTGGTTCGCTGCTGTGTGCAATTGGCTGCTGCGTTTTGCTCATAACATATACAGTCAATTCACTTTACAGTGTATTCTGTGAAGCGTTTCAGTCGTCTTGAAGACGTGAAAAGCGCTGTATCAAATGCAAGGATTATTATATTATTGATAGAGAAAAACGTCGGCCAAGTTTCCCTCCTCCCAAACACACCGTCTGTTTACTGAGCAGTAATTAGGAACCCGGTTATTAGTCGATTGGTGGAATCAAACCAAAGTCTCTCACTTGCGAGGTGAGGGCTCCAACCACGACAGGACCCCACTGTTTGTTTCTCTATTCACAGCATCAAACCCCAATGTAGAATATTCCAGCATTGCATTGGCGCTTCAGTCTGGACTACATGAGTTCCAAGTACTGACGTGAGGCCACAACCTTCTGACTTATAGAGAGCTGAGCCAGGCTGGAACAAGTAGGGATATACGTGGGCCAACTGCACTGTCCTGTTCAGCTCACGTTGATCTGGTTTTAACACAACAGCAAATATACTCACAAGTTATCACCAGCTTCACTGGTTTACTGCTGTCACTGCCCACCAGGTACTGGCCGTGCAGATAAACCCTCCACTGTCGCTCCTGTGTACGGGGCTGATTGTCAGAGTGCTATTATCTGCAGACAGTGTGTAACGTGGGGTTACAGGTAACGGGTTTCCATCCAGTGCCCAGGAATAGGTGGGGAACGATCCCATCGCTGTACATCTTAGTGTCACTGTGTCTTTATTCTCGATAAATATCTCCTTGTCTGGACTCAGGCTGATGCTCACATTGGACACCGGAGCTGTAAGATAACGCATTTCATTTCATTCAGAAACTTGTTCAATTCACTTCACTGACACAGACTGTTCAGAGTCACTTTGCTGAACCCTACACTTTATTTCTGACGCTGTTTGTTATGATTCACTGTTTATTCAGGTCTCAGTCTGGCTCATTTGGTAGCACAATTTTATGGTTTAAAGTCACACTCTGGGAGCTCACAGTCCAGGTTTATTGGCTTAATGAATGAGATGAAATGGGCCCTTTACTGCAGTCTATCAGGAAGGCAGAGCAAGTGTGTCTCTGCTCCTCTCTCTCTCCTCCTCTCTCCCCCACCACCCACTCCCCAACCCCACTCTCTCATTCCCTCTCTCCCCTCTCACTCTTCCCGACCTTGCCTCTCTTTCCCACTCTCTCCCCCTTCTATTTCCCCTCTCCCTCCCCTTCTCTCCCCCCCCCTCTCTCCCCTCTCCCTTCCCCTCTCTCCCCTTATCTTTCATGCCTCCCTCTTCTCCTCTCTCTCTCCCCCTCTCTCTCCCAATCTCTCTCCCAATCTGCAGTGGTAGGAGCCCAAGGACACAGTTGGTAAGAGACTCATTTGCCTTCCTGACAGACTGCAGTAAAGGCTCTGCTCGCTCGGATTCTCCCAAACGGCTCCTGCCACTGCCCTGTGAGGACGTTCACCAGGGAGGGAGGGAGGGGTGGGGGAGTGGAAGTTGGAACATTGCAAATGGTCGCCGGCCGCACAAAATCACCTCCGGGCAGCTGACAGCCCATGTACCGCCTGTTGGACCACACTGAGCTGAATGAATGAAATGAAATTGGTCCGGGGGCCATCACACCCTCCTGTTTGCCCCTCGGCCCCTTCCGCTCCATCATCGGTGGCTGTATTTTCAGCTGTTACGCCCTGAAAGTCTGTCACTCTCTCCCTGTCAATCCCTCCGTCTCCCCCTCTCGTTCCCCACCTTCAAATCCCACCTAATATCCTTCCTTTTTGATTGGTTTACCGTCACCTCCCCCTCTCCTCTCCACCGGCTCGGGTCAGATTCTGCCCTATCAAGTGCTCTCGGACGCTACCCCACGTGAGGGATGTGGTGTAAATGTAAGTTTGTTGTTTGTTTACTCACTGTGAACACGCAGTTGTAAAGCTGCTGTGAGCTGATCCGTGGTTTAATTCAAACACAGTCACTGAGTACGAACCGGAATCAGCCGGAGTCACTGTGTCCAGACGTAGAGTGGCATTGTTGGGGTAAAGCTCAGCCCGACCCTGGTAGTCTCCATAGTACTTCACTGTTGTTCCCTGTGCTGCTGCGATTGTGGAGCTGGTGTTGACTGTCCATGTTATAGTAAAACTTCCCTGTTCACTGGGCATTACCAGGAAGTACACAGATTGTCCGGCTGTGGCTTCTATGTGACTCTCAGTGACGGTCAGACTGAAAGCTCCCACCTGCTCTGTAACACAACACACACAACAGTCAATCTCCAGGAATCTCACAATATAAAAATAATAATATTAATAATAATCCTGCAGTTATTGTTCAACATCGTCTCGCAAGTGAGGAGACCCAGATTTGATCCCCGGGCGGAAGGGCGAAACGTTGGGCAGTTTCCTTACTTCACACACACGCCTCTGTTTCTTCGCAGTAAGTAGGAACCCGGTTGTTAACCGATTAGAGGCTTTTCGGGATAACAATTCCTTCAAAAAAGTAATAAATTGATGACTCAAACCATGACTGTTTGCGGGCACTACAGTGCACACTGTATAAATGGAATGATTATTAATAGTATATAATATCTTGCATTTCATATAGTGCCTTATCACGTCTTTGAGACGTCTGAAAGCGCTTCACGGGTGTACTGTAAATTGAATTATTGTATATTTTGTGGGTGAAACTTGGCAGCCAATTGTGCACAACAGTCCCACAAAGAGCCGTGGATTGAGTGACCTTTTTTTATTTTGAAGGATTATTATCCCCAGAGAAGCGATCTGCCAATCGACCAACAAGTGGTTCCTACTTATTGTTCGGTAAATAGAGGCGCGTGTGTGTGGAGTAAGGAAACTTGCCCAACCTCTCGCCCTGTGCCGCCCGGGAATCAAACCCAGGACTCTCACTTGCGAGGCGAGTGCTCCAACCACTGAGCTACAGGACTCCACAATTCAGAACAATTCTGTGGAAACACGACCTCAGTGAGAGAGTGGGAAACGGATCCCGAAGGAGACAGACGGCGGAAGCAGAAAATGTCATTTATTTCAAGATCAAATTGGATAGATTTCTGCAAGAAAATAATATCTCAGGATACAGTATATAGACACACACACACAGACACACAGTATATAGTTTGGGACACGACATGTGTAGCGACTGCCAGGACGGTGGAGATGAACGAGATGGACCTTTGCTTATGTTGTTACCAGTAACTCACCCAAATTAGTGACCAGAATGAGCAGAGCAGCCACCAACATCCTCGCGGCTGGAAACCACCACATATACACGTTAGGGAGAGAGACAGAGACAAACTGAATATGGGCTGTCACCTGAACGCAGGGCAGAGTCTGCTGTTAATCATTACTGTTACTGTAGGGGACCCTGACACTGGCTCTAATGGCACCCGGTGCACTTTCACTTTGTCAGGAATTAATATGTTAATTTATGAGATGAATAGTTTTGCTTCCTGTAAGACACACTTTACGCCCTCACTATTTTTAATATTATAATAATCCTTGCGTTTGACGCAGTGCGTTATCACGTCTTTGAGACTTTTCAAAGCGCTTCACAGAATACACTGTGAATTGTAGTGACTGTGTGTTTGTGGCGAAACGCAGCAGCTAATTGCGCACAGCAATGTTCCACAAACTATATGACCCAATAGTTAACTTTTTTTTTAATAATCCTGCATTTGATACGGTGCCTTATCACATCTTCGAGATGCCTCAAAGCGCTTCATAGGATACGCTGTAAAGTGGAGTGACTGTGTGTTTTGGCGGCTGAAACATGGCAGCCAATTGCACACAGCGACGTCTCCACAAACAGTTGTGGATTGAGTGACCACATTATTGTTATTTTTTTGAAGTTATTATTACCCCCAGAAACGCATTCCGCCAATCGACTGACGAACGGGTTCCTACTGACTGCTGGTAAACAGGGACGCGAGTAAAAAGTGTGTGTGTGTGGGGTAAGGAAACTTGCTTAAGGTTTTGCCCTGACACACCTTGGAATCGAACCCAGATCCGTTCGCTTGCGAGGCGAGCGCTCTAACCCCTGAGCTACAGGGACTCCACAAGATACTCACTGAGACACAAGTTTAGTGTGTGTTTTGTGATGTGTTCAGTGACTGTTTAGGGATGTGTTCAGGGTCATGTTTCGTTACCCCATCACCCCCATCTTCGTTCGACTCCACTGACTCCCCATCACTGAGAGGGTACAGTTCAAGCTCCTGGTCCTCACCTTTAAAGCCCTCCATGGCCTCACTCCCCCCCACCTCTGTGAACTCCTAACTCACCCCCTCCCAACCTGTCCACTCTCTCCACTCAGTAGCCTCCGGCCGGCTTCACATCTCCCACCGATTGGCTGTCGGGCCTTCAGCCTCTCCACCCCCTCCATCGCCTCCTTCAAGGCCAGTTTCAACACCTTCCTCTTCGACCATCACATCTTTGGTCACTGTCCTACCTTCCCCCTCCCCGTCCTCTACCCTTCCTGATCCCAACCCCCATCCTGGGTATAAACCTCTGACTGTCCAGCGCCTTGGGACGTCCTCCTGACATGAACATAATAATCATTGCATTTGATATCGCGCCTTATCATGTCGTCGTGACATCTCATTCATAGAACAGACTGTAGAGTGGAGTGACTGTGTATTTTGTAGCCAAAACATGGCAACCAATTATCATGTCATTGAAGTGGCTCAAAGAGCTTAGCAGGATATGCTACTGTAAAGTGTAGTGACTGTGTGTTCAGTGACTGCGTAGTGACTGTCAGGGTTAGTGTGCACCCCACCACACTCCTAACCTCTGACACAAGATGGAATTATTGCGGTCAAACCAAAGGAATTTTATTACCAGAACAAGATAACAAGAGAGAAATGTGGAGAGACGAGAGAAGCTCAGATTGTTCTCCTTAGAGCAAGAGGAGGATAGGGGAGATCTAATATAGGTGTTCAAAATGATGAGGGGTTTGATAGAGTAAATAGGGAGAAACTGTTTCAACTGGTGTGTGGGTCAGTAACGGGAGAACATAGATTTAATATAATTGGGAAAAGAACCAGAGGGGAGACGAGGGGACATTTACGCAGCGATTTGTCATGGTCTGGAACGCACTGCCGGAAAGGCTTATGAAATCAGATTCCATAGTAGCTTTCAAAAGCGAATTGGACAGGGACTTGAAAAGGAAAATATGCAGAGATACGGGGTAGGAGCGGGGGAGTGGGACTGATTGGGCAGCTCTTTCAAAGAACCGGCACAGACACGATGGGCCGAATGGCCTCCGCCTGTGTTGTAAGATTCTGTGATTCTACAACAATAATAATAATCCTTGCATTTGATATAGCGCCGTAACACGTCTTTGGGATCTCAGAGCTCTTCACAGAATATACTGTGAAGTGAATTGACTGTATATTTGTGGGCGAAACGCGGGAGCCAATTGCGCACAGCAGTGTCCCAAAGATAGTCGTGGGTAGAAGTAGCCAATATATTATTTTTTTTGTAAGGATTATTACCCCCAGAAAAGCAATCCACCAGTCGACTAACAACCGTATTCTTACTTACTGCAGTGTAAACAGAGGCGTGTGCGTGTGAAATAAGGACATTATGCCCCGACGCGCCCAGGAATCCAACAAAGGTCCTCTCGCTTGTGAGGCGAGTGCTGTAACCACTGAGCTGCAGGACTCCAACGATAAAACCCCTGACAGGTAAACCACCCGGAGCTCAGTGACCTGTGAGTTAGGAATGTCTGGAGTTAATTGCTGAACAGCTCAAAGGTTTCAGTTGTTTTGAAGCAGTGATTTCATGTGGAAGTGAAAGCCATTGTAAGATTAGCTCACTCATAAAGCTGGCTCGTGGCCTCAGATTCCTGTACCTTGCCTGCAGCTGGCTGGGATAATAATGGTAATAACAACAATAATAATAATCCTTACATCTTCTGGACGTCTCAAAGCGCTTCACAGAATAGTGAATCGACTGCATAAATTTGTGGGGGAAATGCGGAGGCCAATTACGCACAGCAGTGTCCCACAAACAGTCGTGGATTGAAATGACCAATTTATTATTGTTTTTTTGAGGGATTATTATCAGGGTGTGGAGTAAGGAAACTTGTCTAAGGCCTCGCCCGGCCGGGAATCAAACTCAGGTCTCTAACTAATAATAGTAGAAATAGTAATAATAGTAATTCTTGCAAAAAAGATAAATTGGTCACTTCAATCCACTATTTGTGGGACACCTCTGTGCAATTAATTGGCTGTTGACTAACAAGTGAGGTCCTACATTCTGCTTGGTAAACAGAGGCGCGCGCTCGCGTGTGTGTGTGTTTGTCTGTGTGTGCATGTCTGTGTGTGTGTGTATGTCTGTGTGTGTGCGTTTCTGTGAGTATGTGTGTGTGAGTCTGTGTCTGCGTATGTGTGTGTGGAGTAAGGAAACTTGCCCTACGTTTCACCCTGAATACTGAACTCCTGATAAATAACATTAACTTCTCAGTGAGCCGATAAGTCACAACAACAACAACTTGTATTTACACAGCGCCCTTTACGAGGGTAGCGTCTCGGAGTGGTGGAGCCTGACGCAGAGCCAGGTGGAGGGGAGAGACAGGCAGAAGGTGACCGTGAGCATGGTCAAAGAGAAAGATTTTCAGTCGTGATCTAAAAGAGGGGGAAGGATAGGAGAGGGGAGGAAAGGGGGAAAGGCGGAGTGATCGGGGGAGAGAACTCCACAAAGTCTGACAATACGACCCCCCATGATGGATCAGAGGGCACGAGGGACACGCAGGAGGCCAGAGGCAGCCGAGAGGAGGCAGCGGCTAGTGGGTTGGGGGGGTCAGCAGGTCGGAGAGAGAGGTAGGGAGGTGCCGGAGCCTGAAGGGATTTGTAGATGATTGAAAGGATCTTGAAATCGATCTACGTTGTCACAGCTATCTACTTCCTGGTGCCATTACGACGTAAATTGTGATAAATATCTTTCTGGTGCTTTCCAAGGTTCTGAAACACAATGCAGATCAGACAGACCATTACTAACAACAACATTTTACACTGAACCTTTCACATCAGGAGGACGTCCCAAGGACCTGGAGAGTCAGGGATTTGGATCTGAGCTGTGGGTTGGGATCAGGAAGGGATGGAGGGTGGGGAGGGAGGGGGTAGGAGGGTGACCAGGTTGAAGAGAAAAGTCTTGAGACAGGCCTTCAAGGAGGTGAGGGAGTGAGTGAAACCGAGGGATTGTGGGATGGAGTTCCAGAGGGTGGGGCAGAGTAACTGAAGGCCTGACCGATGGTGGGGCAGGTGAGGCAGGGGATGTGAAGCAGGTCGGAGCCCACTGAGCAGAGGGAGAGGACAGGTTGTTAGGGGTTAGGAGGTCACAGAGGTAGTGGGGAGCAAAGCCATGGAGGGCTTTGAAGGTGAGGACCAGGATCTTGAACAACAACAACAACAACAAGATTCCATTTATAAAGCGCCTTTCACGTCAGGAGGACGTCCCAAGGCGCTGCACAGTTGGGTCATGACCCGAGCAGGGGGGAAATGGTCAGGGTGAGGGGAGGGAAGGGAGGGAGCAAGGAGGGGGGAAATGGTCAGGGTGAGGGAAGGGAAGGGAGGGAGCGAGGAGGGGGAAGAGAGTCGAGAGGGGATCTGAAGGCTCGGTCAAAGAGAAAGGTTTTGAGACCGGCCTTGAAGGAGGAGAGGGAGGAAGCGGCGAAGGCACTGGGGGATAGAGTTCCAGAGCCTGGGGGCTGAGAGGCTGAAGGCCCGACCTCCGATGGTAGGGCGGTTGGGCGGGGGACGTGGAGCAGACCGGAGCCAGAGGAACGGAGGGTACGGGCAGGTAGGTAGGGGGATAGTAGGTTGGAGAGGTAGGAGGGAGCGAGGCCGTGGATGGCCTTGTAGGTGAGGATGAGGATCTTGAAATCAATCCTCTGGGGGATGGGGAGCAGTGGAGGCGAGCGAGGGCGAGGGCGAGGGCGAGGGCGAGGGTGGGAGTGATGTGGTCGCGGTGTCTGGTGCGGGACAGTACACGAGCTGCAGAGTTCTGAATGACCTGCAGTGTGGAGGGAGGTGGCGGGAAGGCCGGCGAGGAGAGAGTTCCCGTAGTCTAGCCTTGAGGTGACATAGGCGTGAACCAGGGTTTCGTAGTCTGGCGATGTTCCGGAGGTGATGGAAGGCGGTGCTAGTTGTGGTGCGGATGTGAGGGAGAAAGGACAGCTCAGGGTCGAACAAAACCCCGAGGTTCCTGATGGCTTTGAGAGGTGGAGAGTGCGGCCTTCGATGCTGATGCTGTCAGTGCCTGAGGTGCGGAGGCGCTGACGTGAGCCAATCAGGAGGGCCTCGGTTTTGCACACGTTGAGCTGAAGAAAGTTGTCTCTCGTCCAGGACTCGATGTCGGACAGACAGCTGTCAGGACATCGGGGGTCGTGGAGTTGAGAGTAGAGGAGGAAAGGTAGAGTTGGGTGTCATCCGCATACATGTGGGAGTTAACTCCATGTCTGTATGCTGTGTGTGATGGGAAGCAGTGGAGTTGGGGAGGGTGGGGCTGATGGGGGGCAGAGCCTGGGGTGGGAGAGGACAGAGCTGCAGAGTTAGTTCTGGATGATCTGCAGTTTGTAGAGGGAGGCGTTGGGAAGGCCGACAAGCAGGGAGTGGGCAAAGTCAAGCCTGTATGTGGTGAACACATGGATGAGGGCCTCGGTGGCCTGTGGTGAGAGACAGTGGCGGAGCCGGGCAATATAGTGGAGGAAGGCATAGCAGGACATGGTATGGATGAGGGGATGAAGGACAGTTGAGGGTCATAAAGGACAGAGGTGGGACAGCAAGAGACTGAGCCGGGCTGACACACTGTCCGTGTCAGCCATTTGTTTCCTCACCATGTAAGGGCCTGAATCCTTCTGGGAGACATTGGCAGAGGAAGCCTAAAATATAAACAAACACAGTTTAGCTACTCATTAGCAATGTCGTTAGCAATAAATAATAATAACCATTGCATTTCACAAGGCAGCTTATCACGTCTTCAAAACGTCTCAAAGTGCTTCACAAGATACACGGTAAAGAGAATTGACTGTTGTTTCGTAATAATAATAATTGTTGCATTTGATATAGTGCCTTATCACGTCTTTGAGTCGTGTCAAAGAGGAGCCAATTGCCTAAGGTTTTGCTCTGTCCGGGAAACAAAACCGGATCCTTTCGCTTGAGAGGCGAGGACTCTAACCACTGAGCTACAGGACTGCACAGGACTTACTCTGACATCAATGGTCTCGTAGTGTGGTTCACCCTCTGTCTCTTGCTGTGTTTTGGCTGGAAAATAAACAACAACTTGTTTATTCAAAGGCACAGCCTCTGATGGTGGGATGGAGGGAACGAGGGACAAATAGGAGGCCGGTGTGGGGGCGGTGGGGGGTGAGCAGGTCAGAGAGGTAGGGAGGTGCCAGGGCATGAAGGGGTTTGAAAACGAGTGAGAGGATCTTGAAATCGTAGAAAATCTTGAAAATCTACAAGAGTTTGTACATTTGCTGAACCGGTGAACTTGGAGAGAAACGGAGAAGGAGGGACTGATAGAGAGACAGAGAGAGAGAGAAAGAGAGAGAGAGAGAGAGATTGGTAGCGAGAGATAGGGTTAGAGCCTGACAGAAAGACAAAGAGGGAGCGATTGAAAGAGAATGGTGGAGATGGATGGATAGAGACTGATAGAGAGTGAGATGGAGGGTGATAGAGAGGGGGGGATAGAGGCTGATAGAAAGGAGATGGTGAAATGGAGTGGGAGAGACTGATAGAGAGAGAGAGAGAGAGAGAGAGAGAGAGAGAGAGAGAGAGAGAGATAGAGGGGGAGAGACTGATGGAGGAAGAGTGAGACGGAGAGGGTAGAGACTGATTTGAGTTTGTGACGGAGGTGGATAGAGACTAATAGAGGGAGTGTGAGACAGAAGGGAAGAGACTGATAGAGAGACATGAAGGGGGAGAGACTGGGAGTGAGAGAGAGTGAGACGGAGGGGGTAGAGACAGATAGAGAGAGACGGAGGGGTAGAGACTGACAGAGAGAGATGGAGGGGGAGAGACTGATAGTGAAAGAGAGTGAGACGGAGGGGTAGAGACTGACAGAGAGAGAGGACAGTGAGAGGGTGAGTGGCTGAGGGGGGTCTGGGCTGGTATATAAACAACAGAACATGAAGGTGAAAGGTTTTCCTGTGTATATACGGCCTCACCTTCCTTACGTTTCCTGTAAACGTACACCACAGCGAGTGTTGCAATGACCACCACAGCCACAGCCCCCACTATTGTCCCCACTATCAGGGCCACATTCACTGCGGAGAGAAACACCTTCACTGTCTCTCTATTAGATTATACTCTCGTAACATAGAGACCACAGCACAGACCTCATGAACATCATATCAATCCTCGCATTTGATACAGCGCCTTATCACGTCGTTGTAAAGTGTCGTAACTGTATTTTGTCGGCGGAACACAGCAGCCAATTGCGCACAGCGGTGACCCACAAACAGTTGTGGATTGATTGACCAGATTCTTTGTTTTTTTGGAGGGATTATGACCCCCAGAAAGTGAACCGTCAATTGACTAACAGCGGGTTCCTACCTACTGCTGATAAACAGAGGTGCACATCTGTGTGTGTATGTGTGTCTATGTGTGTCTGCGTGTGTGTGTGTGTGTGTGTCTGTGGGTGTTGTCTGCGGTGGGGTGTATATGTCTGTCTGTGAGTTTGTGTGTGTCTGTGACTGTGTAAGTGTGTGTGTCTGTGTGTGTGTCTGTGTGTGTGTCAACATATCATAACTTACCTCCGCCTTTCAAAGTCACGTCAAATTGGAAGAGGTTCTCTCCCATTGCGTTAGTGACATGGCATTGATATGTGCCCTGATCGGTTGCCTGGAATTTACTGATGAGCAGTTTAGAGAAGGTTAGTCCTGAGGTGATGTTGAACTTGCCGTCAGAGCCAGTGATGGAGTTGTCTTCCTTCGACCATGTAAAGTGTGCGGGCAGCAGGCCAGGGTCTGACACCCGCACTGTGTCTGTCAGTGACACGTCTAAGGTCACATCTGCCTCCTTCCCCACTTCCACCTGAGGCTCAGACCCTGACGCTCTCTGGGGTTTATCTGTATAACAGCACAGACGGCGTTCAGCAAAACAGCAACACAGTCACCCCAACAGTCAGTAGGAATAATAATAATCCTCCCGTTTGATACAGCGCCTTATCACGCCATCGAGACATCTTAAATCCCATCTAAAGACCTTCCTCTTCGACCAACCGCACCTTCAGCCACCCTCCCACCCCCAACCACCACCACCCCCTGCCCTCCACCCCTCCTGACCCCAACTCCCAGCTCAGGTCCAAAAACCCAGACTATGCAGCGTCCCGGGACGTGTTTGCGACGTGAAGGGTGCTATACAAGTGTAATTTGTTATTGTCGCTGCTGTTCAGCCCTCAAGTCCTCACCAATGACTATAGAGCATTGACTGTCAGAGACAACATGGCGTCCAACACATGTGAAGATCTCTCGGGAGCTGAGCTGATCCTTTGTGATGGTGACATTCCCCTCGTTTGTCCCATTGACAATCGTCTGTCCGACCTTCAGCTGAAGGACAGTGTCTGGCACCCCACCAGCCCAGGAGCACATCAACCCACTGCTGTTCCTTTATCCGCTGCTCCGCATGTGATCTGCTGTGTGGGAGTCCCTTGAACAAGGCAAAGACAAACAGTCCAGTTATTGGCTCCACCTTGAGTTGTCCCCACCCTCGCCCGGCTCCACTGGCTCCCCATCCCTCAGAGGATACTGTTCAAGATCCTGATCCTCAACTATCAAAGCCCTCAATGGCCTCACTTCTCCCTCCCTTCCTCTGTGACCTCCTAACCCCTGACCAAGCTGTCCACTCCCTCCGCTCATTAGGCTCCAACCTACTCCATGTCCCTTCCCGGCCCACTCCATCATCGGCGTTCTGCCCTAATTTGCCCCATCCTATGAAACTCCCATAACCGCTCCGCCTCGCCCTCTCCCTCGCCTTCTTCAAACCTGTGCGATCTACTGTGCCTTCGTCACCCTCCTACACCCATCTCCCTGCCCTCCAACCCTCCTGATAGCAACCCCCAGCTCAGGTGTGGGTCCCTGACTGTCCAGCGCCTTGGGACATCCTCCTGACGTGAAAGCCACTGTGTAAATGCCATGTGTTGTTATTTAGACAGTGCCAACTTTGACTGAGATCTAACTCACTGTACACGAGGATTGAAACCTTCTCCGTGCGGCTAATCGTGGTGTAATCGCTCTCCACATTGCAAGTGTAATCCCCGCTGCTTTGGAACGTGAGGCTCTCTATAGGCAGCTGTGAGGTGTTGCCGGCAATGACCGCGGTGTTATGTGTCCACGTGTAGTTACACTCTGGGAAACATTTCGTCTGACAGTTGAGTGTCACTAAATCTCCCTCCTTCCCACAGTACTGTCCTGGGAAGAAGCTGTCACATAGCTCCAGCCCGATCACTTCAACTGTGGGTGGATCAGGGCCATCTGAAAGAAAAAGCATTAAACTATGACATAGATAGATAAATGGATGGCAGATGATAGTGTGAGAGAAACAGCCTTTTTACATGTATCACAGGAACCTGGGAATCTTGTTTGACCCTGAACTGTCCTTTCTCCCCCACATCCGCGCCATGACAGCACTGCCTACCGCCACCTCCGCAATATTGCCAGACTCCGCCACCTCCGCAATATTGCCAGACTCCGCCACTGTCTCAGCCATCAGGCTTCCGAAGCCTTCACCCACGCATTCATCACCTCAAGGTTTGATTACGTGAACTCCCTCCTCATCGGCCTTCCCAACTCTTCCCTTCAGAAACTGCAGATCATCCAAAACTCTGCAGCTCGTGTACTCTCGTGCACCCGGCTCCGTGACCCCATCACTCCCACCCTCGCCGACTCCACTGGCTCCCCATCCCTCAGAGGATGGAATACCAGATGCTTGTCCTCACCTTTAAGGCCATCCATGGCCTTGCCCCCTCCTATCTCTCTGACCTGCTGACTCCCTACCAACCTGCCCGCGTCCTCCGTTCAGTGGGCTCCGGCTGCTCCATGTCTCCTACCCGGCCCATCGCTGGCCGGGCTTTCAGCTTCTCTGCCCCACACTCTGGAACTCCATCCCACGGTCCCTTGGCCTCGCTTCCTCCCTGGTCTCCTTCAAGGCCGGTCTCAAGACCCTCTTCTTTATCGTGCTTTTGGTCTCCCTCCCACCTCTCTGCCTTCCCTCACCCCTCCCCCACCCCTCCCACATGCTCGGGCCCCGACACCTGACTGTTCAGCACTTTGGAACGTTTTCCTGACGTGAAAGGCGCTCTATAAATGTAATTTTGTTGATGTTGTTGCTGTTGTTCTGGCCTTTTGTGGGTCCCTCCTGAGCGCAATTGGCTGCGCGTTTCACACATAAAATATACAGTGAATTCACTTTACAATATATTCTGTGAAGCGATTTGAGACGAGGTAAGGCACGTTTTTTGGATGTGTTAATACCTCTGGAAAAGTGATCCGGCAATCGACTAACAAGGGTTCCCGCTTACTGTTAGGCAAACAATAGTGTGTGTGGGGGTGAATGTGGGGTGTGTGGGTGGAGTAAGGAAAGTTGCGTTAGGTGTCGTCCTGACCCGCCCGGGAATCAAACCCAGGTCCTCTCGCTTGATAAGGCGATATATCAAGTGCAAGAATGATTATTATTCTGATGATCATGACTATGATCATTATTATTGTGATTATCATTACTGTTATTGCAGCTCAGGTCACGTGAGGCTGACTTTGGGTCATGGAGTTTAAAGCGAGTCGGGGTTCCTGCTCCTGGTCCCTAAACTCCCTCTCGGGCTCAGGTGTGTGTGTTGCAGTCTAGTGAGGAGATTAGGTTTGTCTGTGGGGCCCTCTACAGTCAAGTGGCCGATTGATACTCAAATGGTGATGAGATCTTTAACCTGAACAGACAGATAGTTTAACGTCTCATCCAAACAACGGCTCTTCAATGATAATAACAATAGTGGAGTCCTGTAGCTCAGTGTTTCGAGCAAGTGAGAGTCTTGGGTTCGATTCCCAGCAGGGGGTGAATGCTTGGGCAACTTTCCTCACTCCACACGCCTGATAATAATCCCTCAAGAAAAAAAAACAATAATAAATTGGTTACTTCAATCTATGGCTGTTTGTGGGGATGTCGCTGTGCGCAACTGTCTGCCACATTTCACCCACAAATATAGTCAATTCACTTTACAGTATATTCTGTGAAGCGTTTCAGTCGTCCAGAAGACGTGAAAAGCACTGTATCAAATGCAAGGATTATTATATTATTGATAGAGCAAAAATGTCGGCCAAGTTTCCCTACTCCCAAACACACCCTCTGTTTACTGAGCAGTAATTAGGAACCCGGTTATTAGTCGATTGGTGGGAATCAAACCAAAGTCCTCTCACTTGCGAGGTGAGGGCTCCAACCACTACAGGACCCCACTGTTTGTTCCTCTATTCACAGCATCAAACCCCAATGTAGAATATTCCAGCATTGCATTGGAGCTTCAGTCTGGACTACATGAGTTCCAAGTACTGAGGTGAGGCCACAACCTTCTGACTTATAGAGAGCTGAGCCAGGCTGGAACAAGTAGGGATATACGTGGGCCAACTGCACTGTCCTGTTCAGCTCACGTTGATCTGGTTTTAACACCACAGCAAATATACTCACAAGTTATCACCAGCTTCACTGGTTTGCTGCTGTCACTGTTCACCGGGTTACTGGCCGTGCAGATAAACCCTCCACTGTCGCTCCTGTGTACGGGGCTGATTGTCAGAGTGCTATTATCTGCAGACAGTGTGTAACGTGGGGTTACAGGTAACGGGTGTCCACCCAGTGCCCAGGAATAGGTGGGGAACGATCCCATCGCTGTACATCTCAGTGTCGCTGTGTCTTCATTCTCGATAAATATCTCCTTGTCTGGACTCAGGCTGATGCTCACATTGGACACCAGGGCTGTAAGATAAAGTGTTTTATTTCATTCAGACACAAAGCTTAACACAAAGCTGTTCTGATTCACTTTACTAACACTGCATTGCATTTCCAACACTGTTTGTGTTATTATTTTTCCCCCTTAATTCAGACATCAAGTGCTCTGGGACGCTATCCTGCGTGAGGGGGGCTATATCAATGTAAGCTGTTGTTGTTATAATATTAATCCTTGCATTGGATACAGCGACTTATCATATCTTCGAGACATCTGAAAGCACTTCACAGAATATACTGTGTAACTTGTGGGTGAAACGCGGCTGTCAATTGAGCCCAGCGACATCCCCAGAAACAGTTGTCGATTGAGTGACCAAATTATTATTATTATTTTATTTTTTTGAAGTAATTATTGCCCCCAGAAAACTGATCCGCCAATGGACTAACAACTGGGTTCCTACTGACTGCTGTTAAACAGAGACGTGTGCAGTAGGAAACCTGCGCATTGTTTCGCCAGGAATCAAACCCTCTCACTTGCGAGGCCAGTGCTCTAACCCCTGAGCTACAGGTCTCCGTACATAGTATGCAGTTCTGTAGTTAGTAGTATTGTTACACCAGTAGTTATGCGCTCAACAATCTGGGCCAAGAAAAGTAAAAGTTGTGGGGGATTTGGGCATTTTTGACAAATTTTGCAGAAAATGGCGGGAAGTTGATCGGGGATATTGATGAACATGTTTTCACTTTATTGATAAAAACTGAACACGAGGAAATAAGAAATATTACATTGTTGGGGAAAAATATAATTGCTTCTTTATCAAGGACTGGGTGTCTTTTTTGCGGGGGTGGGGGAGAAAGAGACGCACACACACACACACAAACACACACAGGGAGAGTCACACACTCACAGAGAGACGCACATACAGAAACACAGAGAGACACACACTCTCACAGAGAGACACACACACTCAGAGACTCAGCGAGAGACACACACACAGACACAGAGAGCAACACACACATTTGTATAGCGCCTTTTACATTGGGAGCATATCCCATAGATTGAGACGCACTCACAGACACAGAGAGACACTCACAAACACATAGAGAGACACACAAGGGGACATTCACAAACAGACGGAGACACAGACACACAACGACACTCACAAACAGAGATACACAGTCACACAGAGACACACATAGCTCACAAATGCATATAGGGAGACACACACACACACTCATTCACACACGGACACAGAGACACACTCACAAAGAGAGAGAGACACACACACTCACACACAGACGCAAACAATCACAACAGCGGTGAATCCAAGTGAAGCCCATTTGCATGTCCTGAGCCGAGCGCCCCACAGTGACGTCAGTGAGGCCCGTGGGCCGGAAAGTACATTATTATTTGTACCGGGTTTCTAATAATAATAATGACAATACTCGTATTTGATATAGCGCCTTATCACGTCGTTGAGACTCTTGTATTATTATTGTATTAATAATATAATATTGTAGATTGTATTAATATAATATCGTAGATTGTACTAATAATATAATATTGGAGTGGGCTCCGCATGACAAGGGCGCACATTTCCATTGGTCCAAAAGCAGATGTCGCTGGGAACACTCAGCCGGTCAGGCAGCATCTATGGAGAGAGGAAAGTGAGTCAGCATTTTGGGTCCACGACCCTTCATCAGAATGTCAGAACGAAGGGTCGTGGACCTGAAACGTTGACCCGTTTCCTCTCTCCATAGATGCCGCCTGACCTGCTGAGTGTTCCCAGCGACGTCTGTTTTTCTTTCAGATTTCCAGCATCTGCAGTATTGCCTTTTGTTTGTATTGGTCCAACTCACCTTGTATGGTTAGGGCCACCGGTTTGCTGCTGTCACTGCCCACCAGGTGACTGGCCGTGCAGATAAACCCTCCACTGTCGTTCCTGTGTACGGGGCTGATTGTCAGAGTGCTATTATCTGCAGACAGTGTGTAACGTGGGGTTACAGGTAACGGGTGTCCATCCAGTGCCCAGGAATAGGTGGGGAACGATCCCATCGCTGTACATCTTAGTGCCACTGTGTCTTTGTTCTCGATAAATATCTCCTTGTCTGGACTCAGGCTGATGCTCACATTGGACACCGGAGCTGTAAGATAACGCATTTCATTTCATTCAGAAACTTGTTCAGATTCACTTCACTGACACAGACCTGTTCAGAGTCACTTTGCTGAACCCTACACTTTATTTCTGACGCTGTTTGTTATGATTCACTGTTTATTCAGGTCTCAGTCTGGCTCATTTGGTAGCACAATGTTATGGTTTAAAGCCCCACTTTGGGAGCTCACAGTCCAGGTTTATTGGCTTAATGAATGAAATGAAATGGGCCCGGGGGCCGGATGCGGCCCGTGGGCCACCAGTTGGCCCACCCTGCTCTCACCGATGCTCTGAAGCAGGGTGGCTGCCGTGGGACGGATTACCCTATTTGACAAAGGTCCACAGACCACATCCAACCTGAGGCCATTTCCACTTCGCTTCCTCTCCTCCCTCCCTCCCCCCCTCCCTGGGCTGCGGCAGGAGCTGATGGTTGGGAAGACCCAGTGAGCAGAGCCTTTACTGCAGTCTATCAGGAAGGCAGAGCAAGTGTGTCTCTACTCCTCTCTCTCCTCCTCTCTCCCCCCCCACTCACTCCCCAACCCCACTCTCTCATCCCCTCTCCCCCCTCCCACTTCTCCCCGTCTCTTGCCCTCTCTTTCCCACTCTCTCCCCCTTCTATTTCCCCCTCCCCCTTCTCTCCCGCCCCTCTCTCTCCCCTCCTCTCCCTTTCCCTCTCTTTCCCCCTCTCTCTCTCCCCTCTCTCTCTCGCAATCTGTCTCTCCCAATCTGCAGTGGCAGGAGCCCAAGGGCGCAGTTGGTAAGAGATTTGTTTGCCTTCCTGCAGTAAAGGCTCTGCTCGCTGCATTCTCCCAAACGCCGGCTCCTGCCGCTGCCCTGTGAGGACGTTCACCAGGGAGAGAGGGAGGGAGGGAGGGGTGGTTGGGGAAGTTGGAACATTGCAAATGGTCGCCGGCCGCACAAAATCACCTCCGGGCAGCTGACAGCCCAGGTACCGCCTGTTGGACCACACTGAACTGAATGAAATGAAATCGGTCCGGGGGCCATCACACCCTCCTGTTTGCCCCTCGGCCCCTCCGCTCCATCATCGGTGGCTGTATTTTCAGCTGTTACGCCCTGAAACTCTGTCACTCTCTCCCTGTCAATCCCTCCGTCTCCCCCTCTCGTTCCCCACCTTCAAATCCCACCTAATATCCTTCCTTTTTGATTGGGTTTACCATCACCTCCCCCCTCCCTGTCCAGCCTTCCCGGACGCTACCCCACGTGAGGGGCGCAGTGTAAATGCAAGTTGTTGTTTACTCACTGTGAACACGCAGTTGTAAAGCTGCTGTGGCTGATCCGTGGCTTAATTCAAACACAATCACTGAGTACGAACCGGAATCAGTCGGAGTCACTGTGTCCAGACGTAGAGTGGCATTGCTGCGGTAAAGCTCAGCCCGACCCTGGTAGTCTGGAGAGTAATTCACTGTTGTTCCCTGTGCTGATACGATTAAGATGCTGTTGACTTTCCACGATACACTGAAATTTCCCTGTTCACTGGGCATTACCAGGAAGTACACAGATTGTCCGGCTGTGGCTTCTATGTGACTCTCAGTGACGGTCAGACTGAAAGCTCCCACCTGCTCTGTAACACATAACACACACAACAGTCAATCACCAGGTAATCTCACAATATAAAAATAATAATATTAATAATAATCCTGTAGTTATTGTTCGAGCACTCGTCTCGCAAGTGAGCAGACCCAGATTTGATCCCCGGGCGGAAGGGCGAAACGTTGGGCAGTTTCCTTACTTCACACACACGCCTCTGTTTTTCTCGCAGTAAGTCGGAACCCGGTTGTTAACCGATTAGAGACTTTTTCGGGATAACAATTCCTTCAAAAAAGTAATAAATTGATGACTCAAACCATGACTGTTTTTTGGCACTGCAGTGCACACTGTATAAATGGAATGATTATTAATATTATATTAATAGTTCTTGCATTTGATATAGTGCCTTATCACGTCTTTGAGACGTCTGAACGCGCTTCATGGGCTGTACTGTAAAGTGAATTATTGTATATTTTGTGGGTGAACCCTTTCAGCCAATTGTACACAATAGCGACCCACACAGAGCCGTGGATTGAGTGACCAATTTTTTTATTTTGAAGGAATTATTATCCCCAGAGAAGCGATCCGCCAACCGACCAACAAGTGGTTCCCACTTATTGTTCGGTAAATAGAGGCGCGTGTGTGTGGAGTAAGGAAACTTACCCAACCTCTCGCCCTGTGCCGCCCGGGAATCAAACCCAGGACTCTCACTTGCGAGGCGAGTGCTCCAACCACTGAGCTACAGGACTCCACAATTCAGAACAATTCTGTGGAAAAACGACCTCAGTGAGAGAGTGGGAAACAGGATCCCAAAGGAGACAGACGGCAGAAGCAGAAAATGTTATTTATTTCAAGATCAAATTGGATAGATTTCTGCAAGAAAATAATATCTCAGGATACAGTGTATAGACACACATACACAGACACACAGTCGTATAATAATAATAATAATAATAATAATAATAATAATCCTTGCATTTGATATAGTGCTTTTCACGTCGGACGTCCCAAAGCGCTTCACAGAAGACACTGTAAAGTGAATTGACTGTATATTAGTGAGCGAAGTCTTAGAGAGAGGAGACACAGAGACTCACACACATCAAGACACACAGAGAGACAGATAGACACACACACACACAGTATATAGTTTGTGACACGACATGTGTAGCGACTGCCAGGATGGTGGGAGATGAACGAGATGGACCTTTGCTTATGTTGTTACCAGTAACTCACCCAAATTAGTGACCAGAATGAGCAGAGCAGCCACCAACATCCTCGCGGCTGGAAACCACCACATATACACGTTAGGGAGAGAGACAGAGACAAACTGAATATGGGCTGTCACCTGAACGCAGGGCAGAGTCTGCTGTTAATCATTACTGTTACTGTGGAGAGACCCTGACACTGGCTCTAATGGCACCCGGTGCACTTTCACTTTGTCAGGAATTAATATGTTAATTTATGAGATAAATAGTTTTGCTTCCTGTAAGACACACTTTACGCCCTCACTATTTTTAATATTATTATAATAATAATCCTTGCATTTGACACAGCGCCTTATCACGTTTTTGAGACTTCTCAAAGTGCTTCACAGGATACACTGGGAAATGTAGGGACTGTTTTGTGGGAGAAACGCAGCAGCCAATTCCGCACAGCAATGTTCCACAAACAGTAGAGGATTGAGTGCCTTAATAGTTACAAAAAATTTTGAATAATCCTTCCATCTGATACAGCGCCTTATCACATCTTCGGAACGTCTCAAAGCGCTTCACAGGATACGCTGTAAGGTGGAGTGACTGTGTGTTTTGGAGGCTGAAACATGGCAGCCAATTGCACACAGCGACGTCTCCACAAACAGTTGTGGATTGAGTGACCACATTATTGTTATTTTTTTGAAGTTATTATTACCCCCAGAAACGCATTCCGCCAATCGACTGACGACCGGGTTCCTACTGACTGCTGGTAAACAGGGGCGTGAGTAACAAGTGTGTGTGTGTGGGGGGGTAAGGAAACTTGCTTAAGGTTTTGCCCTGACACACCTGGGAATCGAACCCAGATCCGTTCGCTTGCGAGGCGAGCGCTCTAACCCCTGAGCTACAGGGACTCCACAAGATACTCACTGAGACACAAGTTTAGTGTGTGTTTTGTGATGTGTTCAGTGACTGTTTAGGGATGTGTTCAGGGTCATGTTTCGTTACCCCATCACCCCCATCTTCGCCCGGCTCCACTGGCTCCCCATCACTGAGAGAGTACAGTTCAAGCTCCTGGTCCTCACCTTCGAAGCACTCCATGGCCTCACTCCCCCCCACCTCTGTGAACTCCTAACTAAGCCCCTACCAACCTGTCCATTCTCTCCACTCAGTAGGCTCCGGCCGGCTTCACATCCCCCACCCGCCTCCCCCACCATTGGCTGTCGGGCCTTCAGCCTCTCCACCCCCTCTCTCGCCTCCTTCAAGGCCAGTTTCAAGACCTTCCTCGTCGACCATCACATCTTTGGTCACTGTCCTACCCTCACTCTCCCAGTCCTCTACCCTTCCTGATCCCAACCCCCAACCTGGGTATAAACCTCTGACTGTCCAGCGCCTTGGGACGTCCTCCTGACATGAACATAATAATCATTGCATTTGATATCGCGCCTTATCACGTTGTCGAGACATCTCATTCATAGAACAGACTGTAGAGTGGAGTGACTGTGTATTTTGTAGCCAAAACACGGCAACCAATTATCATGTCATTGAAGTGGCTCAAGGAGCTTAGCAGGATATGCTACTGTAAAGTGTAGTGACTGTGTGTTCAGTGACTGTGTAGTGACTGTCAGGGATAGTGTGCACCCCACCACACTCCTAACCTCTGACACAAGATGGAATTATTGCGGTCAAACCAAAGGAATTTTATTACCAGAAGAAGATAACAAGAGAGAAATGTGGAGAGACGAGAGAAGCTGAGATTGTTCTCCTTAGAGCAAGAGGAGGATAGGGGAGATCTAATATAGGTGTTCAAAATGATGAGGGGTTTTGATAGAGTAAATAGGGAGAAACTGTTTCCACTGGTGTGTGGGTCAGTAACGGGAGAACATAGATTTAATATAATTGGGAAAAGAACCAGAGGGGAGACGAGGGGATATTTACGCAGCGATTTGTTACGGTCTGGAACGCACTGCCGGAAAGGGAATTGGACAGGGACTTGAAAAGGAAAAATATGCAGAGATACGGGGTAGGAGCGGGGGAGTGGGACTGATTGGGCAGCTCTTTCAAAGAACCGGCACAGACACGATGGGCTGAATGGCTTCCGCCTGTGCTGTAAGATTCTGTGATTCCATAATAATAATAATAATAATCATTTGATATAGCGCCTTAACACGTCTTCGAGATCTCAGAGCTCTTCACAGAATACACTGTAAAGTGAATTGACTGTATATTTGTGGGTGAAACGCGGCAGACAATTGCGCACAGCAGTGTCCTACAAACAGTCGTGGATCGAAGTAGCCAATATATTATTTTTTGTAAGGATTATTACCCCCAGAAAAGTAATCCACCAGTCGACTAACAACCGTATTCTTACTTACTGCAGTGTAAACAGAGGCGTGTGCGTGTGAAATAAGGACATTATGCCCCGACCCGCCCAGGAATCGAACAAAGGTCCTCTCGCTTGTGAGGCGAGTGCTGTAACCACTGAGCTGCAGGACTCCAACGATAAAACCCCTGACAGGTTAACCACCCGGAGCTCAGTGACCTGTGAGTTAGGAATGTCTGGAGTTAATCGCTGTACAGCTCAAAGGTTTCAGTTGGTTTGAAGCAGTGATTTCATGTGGAAGTGAAAGCCATTGTAAGATTAGCTCACTCATAAAGCTGGCTCGTGGCCTCAGATTCCTGTACCTTGTCCTGTACCAGCTGACTGGGATAATAATGGTAATAACAACAATAATAATAATAATAATAATAATCCTTGCATTTGATATACGCTTTTCACGTCTTCTAGACGTCTCAAAGCGCTTCACAGAATAGTGAATTGACTACATTTGTAGGTGAAACACAGCAGCCAATTGTACACAGCAGTGTCCCACAAACAGTCGTGGATTGGAATGACCAATTTATTATTGTTTTTTTTGAGGGATTATTATCAGGGTGTGGAGTAAGGAAACTTGTCCAAGGCCTCGCCCGGCCAGGAATCGAACTCAGGTCTCTCACTAATAATAATAGTAATAATAGTAATTCTTGCAAAAAAGACAAATTGGTCACTTCAATCCGCAACTGTTTGTGGGCACCTCTGTGCACGTGCAATTAATTGGCTGCTGACTAACAAGCGAGGTCCTACTTACTGCTTGGTAAACAGAGGCAAACGCGTGTGCGTGTGTATGTCTGTGTGTGCATGTCTGTGTGTGTATGTCTGTGTGTGCGTTTCTGTGAGTATGTGTGTGTGTGAGTCTGTGTCTGCGTATGTGTCTGTGTGTGTGTGTGTGGAGTAAGGAAACTTGCCCTACGTTTCACCCTGAATACTGAACTCCTGGTAAATAACATTAACTTCTCAGTGAGCCGATAAGTCACAACAACAACAACTTGTATTTACACAGCGCCCTTTATGAGGGTAGCGTCTCGGAGTGGTGGAGCCTGACGCAGAGCCAGTTGGAGGGGAGAGACAGGCAGAAGGTGACCGTGAGCATGGTCAAAGAGAAAGATTTTCAGTCTTGATCTAAAAGAGGGGGAAGGATAGGAGAGGGGAGGAAAGGGGGAAAGGCGGAGGGATCGGTGGAGAGAGCTCCAAAGTCTGACAATACGACCCCCATGATGGATCAGAGGGCACGAGGGACACGCAGGAGGCCGGAGGCAGCCGAGAGGAGGCAGTGGGTAGTGGGTTGGGGGGGTCAGCAGGTCGGAGAGAGAGGTAGGGAGGTGCCAGAGCCTGAAGAGATTTGTAGATGATTGAAAGGATCTTGAAATCGATCTACGTTGTCACAGCTATCTACTTCCTGGTGCCATTACGACGTAAATTGTGATAAATATCTTTTTGGTGCTTTCCAAGGTCCTGAAACACAATGCAGATCGGACAGACCATTACTAACAACATTTTACACTGAACCTTTCACATCAGGAGGACGTCCCAAGGACCTGGACAGTCAGGGATTTGGATCTGAGCTGTGGGTTGGGATCAGGACGGGGTGGATGGTGGCGAGGTAGGGGTTAGGAAGGTGACCAGGTTGAAGAGGAAAGTCTTGTGACAGGCCTTGAAGGAGGTGAGGGAGTGATGGGGTGGGATGGAGGGACTGTGGGATGGAGTTCCAGAGGGTGGGGCAGAGTAACTGAAGGCCCAACCGATGGTGGGGCAGGTGAGGCGGGGGATGTGAAGCAGGCCGGAGCCCGCTGAGCAGAGAGAGCGGACAGGTTGTTAGGGGGTATGGGGAGCTGCAGAGTTAGTTCTGGATGATCTGCAGTTTGTAGAGGGAGGCGTTGGGAGGCCGACAAGCAGGGAGGGGCAAAGTCAAGCCTGTTTGTGGTGAACACATGGATGAGGGCCTCGGTGGCCTGCGGTGAGAGACAGTGGCGAGCCGGGCAATATGGCGGAGGTGGGGAAGGCATATCAGGTCATGGCACGGATGAGGGGATGAAGGACAGTTTAGGGTCGTAAAGGACAGAGTTGGGACAGCAAGAGACTGAGCCGGGCTGACACACTGTCCGTGTCAGCCATTTGTTTCCTCACCATGTAAGGGCCTGAATCCTTCTGGGAGACATTGGCAGAGGAAGCCTAAAATATAACCAAACACAGTTTAGCTATTCATTAGCAATGTCGTTAGCAGTAAATAATAATAACCATTGCATTTCATACAGTGCCTTATCACGTCTTCATAACATCTCAAAGCGCTTCACAGGATACAACAACAACAACAACAAGATTCCATTTATAAAGCGCCTTTCACGTCAGGAGGACGTCCCAAGCGCTGCACAGTTGGGTCATGACCCGAGCAGGGGGGAAATGGTCAGGGTAAGGGGAGGGAAGGGAGGGAGCGAGGAGGGGGAAGAGAGTCGAGAGGGGAGCTGAAGGCTCGGTCAAAGAGAAAGGTTTTGAGACCGGCCTTGAAGGAGGAAAGGGAGGAAGCGGCGAAGGCACTGGGGGATAGAGTTCCAGAGCCTGGGGCTGAGAGGCTGAAGGCCCGACCACCGATGGTAGGGCGATTGGGGCGGGGGACGTGGAGCAGACCGGAGCCAGAGGAACGGAGGGTACGGGCAGGTAGGTAGGGGGATAGTAGGTCGGAGAGGTAGGAGGGAGCGAGGCCGTGAATGGCCTTGTAGGTGAGGATGAGGATCTTGAAATCTTGATACACGGTAAAGAGTAGTGACTGTGTGGTTTCAAAAATAATAATAATCGTTGCATTTGATACAGTGCCTTATCACGTCTTTGAGTCGTATCAAAGGGGAGTCAATTGCCTAAGGTTTTGCCCTGTCCGGGAAACAAAACCGGATCCTCTCGCTTGAGAGGCGAGGGCTCTAACCACTGAGCTACAGGACTGCACAGCACTTACTCTGACATCAATGGTCTCGTAGTATGGTTCACCCTCTGTCTCTTGCTGTGTTTTGGCTGGAAAATAAACAACAACTTGTTTATTCAAAGGCACAGCCTCTGATGGTGGGATGGAGGGAACGAGGGACAAATAGGAGGCCGGTGTGGGGGCGGTGGGGGGTGAGCAGGTCGGAGAGGTAGGGAGGTGCCAGGGCATGAAGGGGTTTGAAAACGAGTGAGAGGATCTTGAAATCGTAGAAAATCTTGAAAATATACAAGAGTTTGTACATTTGCTGAACCGGTGAACTTGGAGAGAAACGGAGAAGGAGGCACTGATAGAGAGACAGAGAGAGAGAGAGAGATTGGTAGTGAGAGATAGGGTTAAAGCCTGACAGAAAGACAAAGAGGGAGCGATTGAAAGAGAGAGGGGGAGATGGATGGATAGAGACTGATAGAGAGTGAGATGGAGGGTGATAGAGAGACAGGGGTAGAGGCTGATAGAAAGGAGAGGGTGAAATGGAGTGGGAGAGACTGATAGAGAGAGAGAGAAAGATGGAGGGGGAGAGACTGATGGAGGAAGAGTGAGACGGAGAGGGTAGAGACTGATTGAGTTTGTGATGGAGGTGGATAGAGACTAATAGAGGGAGTGTGAGACAGAGGGAGAGACTGACAGAGTGAGATAAAGAGGGAGAGACTGAAAGTGAGAGAGAGTGAGACGGAGGAGGAGTGATTGATAGCGAGAGGGGGAGATGGATGGATAGAGACTGACAGAGAGTGAGATGGAGGGTGATAGAGAGAGAGGGGTAGAAACTGATAGAAAAGAGTGGGTGAAATGGAGAGGGAGAGACTGAGAGTGATGGAGGGTGACAGAGAGAAGGGGTAGAAGACTGATAGAAAAGAGAGGGTGAAATGGGAGGGGGAGAGGCTGATAGAGAGAGAGAGACAAAGTGGGAGAGACTGATAGTGAAAGAGAGTGAGATGGAGGGGCTAGAGACAGATAGAGAGAGACGGAGGGGTAAGAGACTGCAGAGAGAGAGGACAGTGAGAGGGTGAGTGGCTGAGGGGGGTCTGGGCTGGTATAATAAACTACAGAACATGAAGGTGAAAGGTTTTCCTGTGTATATACGGCCTCACCTTCCTTACGTTTCCTGTAAACGTACACCACAGCGAGTGTTGCAATGACCACCACAGCCCACAGCCCCCACATTGTCCCCACTATCAGGGCCACATTCACTGCGGAGAGAAAACACCTTCACTGTCTCTCTATTAGATTATACTCTCGTAACATAGAGACCACAGCACAGACCTCATGTAAATCATAGCAATCCTCGCATTTGATACAGCGCCTTATCACGTTGTTGTAAAGTGTAGTAACTGTGTATTTTTGTGGGCGGACACAGCAGCCAATTGCGCACAGCGGTGACCCACAAACAGTCGTGGATTGATTGACCCAGATTTTTTGTTTTTTTGGAGGGATTATGACCCCCAGAAAGTGAACCGTCAATTGACTAACAGCGGGTTCCTACCTACTGCTGATAAACAGAGTGCACATCTGTGTGTGTATGTGTGTCTATGTGTGTCTGCGGTGTGTGTGTGTGTGTGTGTGTGTGTGTGTCTGTGGGTGTGTGTCTGTGTGTGTGTCAAATATCAATAAACTTACCTCCGCCTTTCAAAGTCACGTCAAATTGGAGAAGTTCTCTCCCTTGCGTTAGTGACACGGCATTGATATGTGCCCTGATCGGTTTGCCTGGAATTTACTGATGAGCAGTTTAGAGAAGGTAGTCCTGAGGTATGTTGAAACTTGTCGTCAGAGCCCAGTGATGGAAGTTGTCTTCCTTCGACCATGTAAGTGTGCGGGCAGCAGGCCAGGGTCTGACACCCGCACTGTGTCTGTCAGTGACACGTCTAAGGTCACATCTGCCTCCTTCCCCACTTCCACCTGAGGCTCAGACCCTGACGCTCTCTGGGGTTTATCTGTGTAACAGCACAGACAGCGTTCAGCAAAACAGCAACACAGTCACCCCAACAGTCAGTAGGAATAATAATAATCCTCCTGTTTGATACAGCGCCTTATCACGCCATCGAGACATCTTAAATCCCATCTAAAGACCTTCCTCTTCGACCAACCCGCACATTCAGGCCACCCTCCCACCCCCAAAACCCACCCCCCCCTGTCCTCCACCCCCTCCTGCCCCCAACTCCCAGCTCAGGTCCAAAAACCCTGACTGTGCAGCGTCCTGGAACATCTTTTGCGACGTTGAAGGGGCGCTATACAAGTGTAAATTTGTCATCGTTGTTGCTGTTTCCAGCCCCTCAAGTCCTCACCAATAACTATAGAGCATTGACTGTCAGAGACAACATGGCGTCCAACACATGTGAAGATCTCCTCGGGAGCTGAGCTGATCCTTTGTGATGGTGACATTCCCCTCGTTTGTCGCATTGACAGTCGTCTGTCCAACCTTCAGCTGAAGGACAGAGTCTGGCACCCCACCAGCCCAGGAGCACATCAACACCAATGCTGTTCCTTTATCTGCTGCTCCCGCATGTGATCCGCTGTGTGGGAGCCCCTTGAACAAGGCAAAGACAAACAGTCCAGTTATTGGCTCCACCTTGAGTTGTCCCCACCCTCGCCCGGCTCCACTGGCTCCCCATCCCTCAGAGGATACTGTTCAAGATCCTGGTGCTCAGCTTTAAAGCCCTCCATGGCCTCACTCCTCCCTCCCTACCTCTGTGACCTCCTAATCCCTGACCAACCGGTCCGCTCCCTCTGCTTAGCGGGCTCCCGGCCTGCTCCATGTTCCCCGCCCGCCCATCCCCTTCAGCCTCTCTGACCCACCCTCTGAAACTCCCACAATCCCTCTGCCACGCCTCCCTCACCTCCTTCGAAACCTATCTCAAGATCCTCCTCTTCGACAGACCGTGCCTTCGGTCACCCTCCTACACCCATCTCCCTGCCCTCCAACCCTCCTGATAGCAACCCCAGCTCAGATGTGGGTCCCTGACTGTCCAGCGCCTTGAGACATCCTCCTGACGTGAAAGCCACTGTGTAAATGCCATGTGTTGTTATTTAGACAGTGCCAATTTTGACTGAGATCTAACTCACTGTACACGAGGATTGAAACCTTCTCCGTGTGGCTAATCGTGGTGTAATCATTCTTCACATTGCAAGTGTAATCCCCGCTGTTGTTGAACGTGAGGCTCTCTATAGGCAGCAGTGAGGTGTTGCCGGCAATGACTGTGGTGTTATGTGTCCACCTGTAGTTACACTCTGGGAAACATTTCGTCTGACAGTTGAGCGTCACTAAATCTCCCTCCTTCCCACAGTACTGTCCTGGGACCAAACTGTCACATATCACTGCCCACTCATATATACTGTGGGTGGATCAGGGCCATCTGAAAGAAAAACATTAAGTGATGACATAGATAGATAAATGGGTGGCAGATGATAGTGTGAGAGAAACAGCCTTTTTACATGTATCACAGACCTCCGACTGTTTGTGGGTCCCTCCTGTGCGCAATTGGCTGCCGTCCCCCGACCCACCCACCCCACCATTGGCGGGAGAGACTTCAGCCACTCTGCCCCCAACCTCTGGAATCCTATCCCCCAGTCATTCCGCTTCACGCCCTCCTTAGCCTCCTTCAAGTCACGCCTCAAGACCCTCCTCTTCGACCATGCCATCGGCCATCCCCCTTCCCCGCCCCTCCCTTCTCCCCCCGTGACTCCAGCTCGGGTCTGAAATGCTGTCACTGTCCAGTGCCTTGGGACATCCTCCCGATGTGAAACACGCTATACAAATGTAATCCTGTTGTTGTTGTTGTGTTTCATCCATAAAATATACAGTCAATTCACTTTACAGTATATTCTGTGAAGTGATTTGAGACGTGAGGAGGTGTTTTTTTTGGAGGGGTTAATACATTCGGAAAAGTGATCTGGCAATCGACTAACAAGGGTTCCCGCTTACTGTTAGGTAAACAACAAAATACAACAACAATAATATTACATTTATAGGGCGTCCTTAACGTCGGGAGGACGTCCCAAGACATTGGCGCTGCTAAACAGTGGGGTGTATGTGTGTGGGGGGGTGGGGGTGGGGGCGAGTGTTGGGTGGAGTAATGTACCTGCCTAAGCTTTCGTCCTGACCTGCGCGGGAATCAAACCCAGGTCCTCTCGCTTGATAAGGCGATATATCAAGTGCAAGAATGATTATTATTCTGATGATCATGACTATGATCATTATTATTGTTATTATCTTTACTGTTATTGCAGCTCAGGTCACGTGAGGCTGACTTTGGGTCATGGAGTTTAAAGCGAGTCGGGGTTCCTGCTCCTGGTCCCTAAACTCCCTCTCGGGCTCAAGTGTGGGTGTTGCAGTCTGGTGGGGAGATTAGGTTTGTCTGTGGGGCCCTCTACAGTCAAGTGGCCGATTGACACTCAGATAGTGATGGGATCTTTAACCTGAACAGGCAGATAGTTTAACGTCTCATCCAAACAGCGGCTCTTCAATGATAATAACAATAGTGGAGTCCTGTTGCTCAGTGGTTAGAGCATTTGCCTCGTAAGTGAACTTGAGTTCAATTCCCATCAGGGTGCGAATGCTTGGGCAAGTTTCCTTACTCCACACGCCTGATAATAACCCCTCCAGAAAGAAACTAATAGTAAATTGGGCACTTCAATCCACGGCTGTTTTGGGACGACGCTGTGTGCAATTGTGTTTCACCCACAAATATACAGTCAATTCACTTTACAATATATTCTGTGAAGCATTTTGAGTTGTCTCAAAGACGTAAAGAGCGCGGCATCAAATGAAAGGTTTATTATATTATTTATAGGGCAAAACATTGGGCAAGTTTCCTTACTCCGCACGCCTCTGTTTACCTCGCAGTGTGTGGGGACCCAGTTGTTAGTCGACTGATGGATCGCTTTTCCGAGGGTAAAAATTCCTTCAAAAAATAATATTAATGAATTGGTCCCTGAATCCCCAACTGTTTGTGGGACACTGCTGTGTGCAATTGGTTGACATTTTATGGAGTGGTTATTACCTCCAGAAAGTGATCCGGCAATGAACTGACAAGTAGGTTCCCACTTACTGCAGGTCAGCAGAGCCATGTCTATGTGTGTTTCTATGAGTGGAGGAAGGACTATATGAGTTCCAAGTACTGACGTGAGGCTTGAACCCACAACCTTCTGACTTATAGAGAGCTGAGCCAGGCTGGAACAAGTAGGGATATACGTGGGCCAACTGCACTGTCCTGTTCAGCTCACGTTGATCTGGTTTTAACACCACAGCAAATATACTCACAAGTTATCACCAGCTTCACTGGTTTGCTGCTGTCACTGTTCACCGGGTTACTGGCCGCGCAGATAAACCCTCCACTGTCGTTCCTGTGTACGGGGCTGATTGTCAGAGTGCTATTAGCTGCAGACAGTGTGTAACGTGGGGTTACAGGTAACGGGTGTCCACCCAGTGCCCAGGAATAGGTGGGGAACAATCCCATCGCTGTACACCTCAATGTCGTTGTGTCTTTATTCTCGATAAATATCTCCTTGTCTGGACTCAGGCTGATGCTCACATTGGACAGCAGAGCTGTAAGATAAAGTGTTTCATTTCATCCGGATTTACTTTACTTAACACAAAGCTGTTCTGCTTCAGTTCAAGATCCTGGTCCTCACCTTGAATGTCCTCTACAACCTCACTCCTCTCTCCTTACCTCCGCTCCCTCTGCTCAGCGGGCTCCGGCCTGCTTCATGCCCCCCGCCCACCTGCCCCACCATCAGCGGTTGGGCCTTCAGCCTCTCTGCCCCAATCCACGACTGTTTGTGGGACACTGCTGTGTGCAATTGGCTGCAGAGTTTCGCCCACAAAATAGACCGGCAATTCACTTTACAGTATATCGTCCCAAAATACATCACTTTGCACTTCTCCACATTAAACTTCATCATGTCTGCCCATGTTACCAGTCTGTCTATGTCCTCTTGCAGTCTGTTACTCTCCTCCTCACTGTTTACTACTTTTCTTAGCTTAGTATCATGTGTGTGGCTCCTGATCACACACTAAACTCTGTACCCCCATCACCCCAGTCCTGCCCAGGCTCCAAACTTGGCAATTGTGCTCTCTATACCCAAGTCCAGGCCACCTTAAAGACCCATTTCAAGGCCTTCCTCTTCGACCGGCCATGCCTCCAGTCATCCTTCTATTCCAACCCTACCCGCCCTCCACCCCTCCTTATCCCAACCCCCACCTCGAGTGCGGATCCCTGACTATCCAGTGCCTTGGGACGTCGTCCTGATATGAAAGCCACTGTTGTTGTTTACACCATGACATTTTTGACTGAGATAACTAACTCACTGTACACGAGGATTGAAACCTTCTCCGTGCGGCTAATCGTGGTGTAATCATTCTTCACATTGCAAGTGTAATCCCCGCTGTTGTTGAACGTGAGGCTCTCTATAGGCAGCTGTGAGGTGTTGCCGGCAATGACTGTGGTGTTATGTGTCCACCTGTAGTTACACTCTGGGAAACATTTCGTCTGACAGTTGAGGGTCATCAAATCTCCCTCCTTCCCACAGTACTGTCCTGGGACCAAACTGTCACATATCACCTGCCCACTCACAATAAAGGTGAGTGGATCAGGGCCATCTGAAAGAAAAAGCATTAAACTATGCATAGATAGATAAATGGATGGCAGATGATAGTGTGAGAGAAACAGTCTTTTTACATGTATCACAGACCTCTGACTGTTTGTGGGTCGCTGCTGTGTGCAATTGGCTGCTGCGTTTTGCTCATAACATATACAGTCAATTCACTTTACAGTGTATTCTGTGAAGCGTTTCAGTCGTCCAGAAGACGTGAAAAGCGCTGTATCAAATGCAAGGATTATTATATTATTGATAGAGAAAAACGTCGGCCAAGTTTCCCTACTCCCACACACCTCTGTTTACTGAGCAGTAATTAGGAACCCGGTTATTAGTCGATTGGTGGAATCAAACCAAAGTCCTCTCACTTGCGAGGTGAGGGCTCCAACCACTACAGGACCCCACTGTTTGTTTCTCTATTCACAGCATCAAACCCCAATGTAGAATATTCCAGCATTGCATTGGCGCTTCAGTCTGGACTACATGAGTTCCAAGTACTGACGTGAGGCCACAACCTTCTGACTTATAGAGAGCTGAGCCAGGCTGGAACAAGTAGGGATATACGTGGGCCAACTGCACTGTCCTGTTCAGCTCACGTTGATCTGGTTTTAACACAACAGCAAATATACTCACAAGTTATCACCAGCTTCACTGGTTTGCTGCTGTCACTGCCCACCAGGTGACTGGCCGTGCAGATAAACCCTCCACTGTCGCTCCTGTGTACGGGGCTGATTGTCAGAGTGCTATTATCTGCAGACAGTGTGTAACGTGGGGTTACAGGTAACGGGTGTCCATCCAGTGCCCAGGAATAGGTGGGGAACGATCCCATTGCTGTACATCTTAGTGTCACTGTGTCTTTATTCTCGATAAATATCTCCTTGTCTGGACTCAGGCTGATGCTCACATTGGACACCGGAGCTGTAAGATAACGCGTTTCATTTCATTCAGAAACTTGTTCAGATTCACTTCACTGACACAGACCTGTTCAGAGTCACTTTGCTGAACCCTACACTTTATTTCTGACGCTGTTTGTTATGATTCACTGTTTATTCAGGTCTCAGTCTGGCTCATTTGGTAGCACAATGTTATGGTTTAAAGCCCCACTCTTGGAGCTCACAGTCCAGGTTTATTGGCTTAATGAATGAAATGAAATGGGCCCGGGGGCCGGATGCGGCCCGTGGGCCACCAGTTGGCCCACCCTGCTCTCACCGATGCTCTGAAGCAGGGTGGCTGCCGTGGGCCGGATTCCCCTATTTGTCAAAGATCCACGAGCCACATCCAACCTGAGGCCATTTCCACTCCCGCCCTCCCTCCCTCCCTCCCTGGTCAGCGGCAGGAGCTGATGGTTGGGAAGACCCAGCGACCAGAGCCTTTACTGCAGTCTGTCAGGAGAGCAGAGCAAATACGTCGCTGTTCCTCACACTCCCCCTCCCTCTCCCCCCCTCCCTCTCTCTGCCCCCACTCTTTTTCACTCCCCTCTCTCCCCCTCTCTTTCTCCCCCCCTCCCTTGCTCCCAAGATCCACTGGCACTTGCCTGGCTTTCCTATCACACACTAAACTCTGTAACCCATCCCCCGCCCTCACCAGACCCCACTGGCTCCTATCACACACTAAACTCTGTACCCCATCACCCCCGCCTCGCCAGGCCCCACTGGCCCTATCACACACTAAACTCTGTACCCCATCACCTGAGCCCTCGCCAGGCCCCACTGGCTCCCTATCACACACTAAACTCTGTACCCCATCACCCCCAGCCCTCGCCAGGCCCCACTGGATCCCTATCACACACTATACTCTGTACCCCATCACCTCCGCCCTCGCCCCCGCCCTCACCAGGCCCCACTGGCTCCCTATCACACACTAAACTCTGTACCCCATCAACCCCGCCCTCGCCAGGCCCCACTGGCTCCCTATCACACACTAAACTCTGTACCCCATCACCCCGCCCTCGCCAGGCTCCACTGTTTCCGTATCACCAAACAGATCGATTTTGAGATCATCTCACTCGTTTTCAAATCCCTTCATGCCATGGTACTGCCCTAACTCTCCGACCTGCTCACCCACCCACTGCACCTCTCGGTGCCTCCTCTTGGCTGGTTCCATCCTTGTCTTGTTTGTCCCTCGTCCCCTCCACTCCACCATCAATGGCTGTGTCTTCAGCCACTGCGTCACTTTCTCCCTCAATCCCAACGCCTCGCCCCTCCCTCCCCACCTTCAAATCGCGCCTAAAGACCTTCCAGTTTGATCGTGTTTACAGTCACCGCCTTCCTCTCCCTCTCCCCCCCCGGTCGGGTCAGACTCGGCCCCTGCAAAGTGCTCCGGGACACTCCGCGTGAAGGGCGCTGTTGTTGTTTACTCACTGTGAACACGCAGTTGTAAATCTGCTGAGGCTGCTCCGAGGATTAAGTCAAACACAGACACTGAGTACGAACCGGAATCAGCCGGAGTCACTGTGTCCAGACGTAGAGTGGCATTGTTGGGGTAAAGCTCAGCCCGACCCTGGTAGTCTCCAAAGTACTTCACTGCTGTTCCCTTTGCTGATGCGATTGTGGAGCTGGTGTTGACTTTCCATATTATACTAAAATTTCCCAGTTCACTGGGCATTACCAGGAAGTACACAGATTGTCCGGCTGTGGCTTCTATCTGACTCTCAGTGACGGTCAGACTGAAAGCTCCCACCTGCTCTGTAATACAAAACACACACAACAGTCAATCACCAAATTCACAATGTAATAATATATTCATCCTTGCATTTGATCTAACGTCTTATCACGTCTTTGAGATGTCTCAAAGCGCTTCACAGAATTACTGTCAGGTGAATTGACTATATTTGTGGACAAAAGTTTTGAAGGAATTATTACCCCCAGAAAAGCAATCCGCCAATCGACTAACAACCAGGTTTCTACTTACTTCTGATAAACAGAGGCGTGTGGGTACGTGTGAAGTAAGGAAACTTGCCCAACGTTTCCCCAGAGGGGAAGCGAACCCAGATCTCTCACTTACAAGGTGAGCGCTCTTACCACTGAACTACAGAACTGCACAATTCAGAAAATGTCATTTGTTTAAGATGAAAGATAGATTTAGATAGATTTCTGCTAGAAAATAATAGCTTGGGATACAGTAGATAGACCCACAGATACACACAGAAAGACATAGAGAGAGAGGAGACAGACACATACACACACACAGAGGCAGAGAGAGGTACCATTTGTGTAGCGACTTTCACATCGGGAGGATATCTCATAGATAGACACACTCACAGACACAGAGAGACACTCACACACATAGAGAGACACACACAGGCACATCCACAAACACACAGAGAAGGAGACACAGACACACAACAACGCACAGACACACACAAACAGAGAGATACACAGACAAACAGACACACACAAACAGAGAGATACACAGACAAACAGAGACACACATAGACACTCACAAATGCATATAGAGAGACACACACACTCATACATACGCGGACACGGAGACACACACACACACACTCACAAACTGAGAGAAACACACACACTCCCAAACAGAGACACAGACACACACACTGAGAGACAGAACACAGACACACACAGAGCGACACATACACAGAGACACACAGAGAGACACATACAGAAAGACTACACGCGGATAGATAGAGAAACATACCGAGAGACAGACACCCCCAGATAATCACACACACACACACAGACAGAGACATACACTGTGAGACAGACACACACATCCAGACAGAGATATATATACACACACACAGTGGGAGACACACACAG
>NW_024704812.1:216128-259846 GCF_018977255.1 Callorhinchus milii
CAACTCTATAGGCGATCCAGTACCAACCTTGAGTCCCATCTCCGATTTTAGCGAAGTGATAGGTCTAATGCTTGAGCTACAGGTTATTATTAATATTATTATTACAGTGTGATTGATTGACTGTTTGTGTGTTATGTGTTACAGAGCAGGTGGGAGCTTTCAGTCTGACGTCACTGAGAGTCACATAGAAGCCACAGCCGGACAATCTGTGTACTTCCTGGTAATGCCCAGTACAGGGAAGTTTTACTATAACATGGACAGTCAACACCAGCTCCACAATCGCATCAGCACAGGGAACAGCAGTGAAGTACTTTGGAGACTACCAGGGTCGGGCTGAGCTTTTACCCCAACAATGCCACTCTACGTCTGGACACAGTGACTCGGCTGATTCCGGTTCGTACTCAGTGATTGTGTTTGAATTAAGCCACGGAACAGCCACAGCAGCTTTACAACTGCGTGTTCACAGTGAGTAAACAACAACAACTTGCATTTACACCACATCCCTCACGTGGGGTAGCGTCCGGGAGCGCTTAACAGGGGCAGAATCTGACCCCGAGCCGGTGGGAGAGGGAGGGGGGAGGTGACGGTAAACACAATCAAAAAGGAAGGTCATTAAATAGAATTTGGAGGTGGGAACGAGAGGGTGAGACGGGGATTGCGGGAGAGAGTGACAGAGTTTTGGGGCGTAGCACCTGAAGGTCCATCTACCAATGGAGGGCGAGGTTGATGGGGGTACGGAATTTAGTGCTTGTGATCGGAAGCCCTGGAGTCCTGTAGGGTATTAGTTAGAGCAGGAAGGTCAACTGGCGGCCCGTGGGCCACATCCGGCCCCCCGGACCGATTTCATTTCATTCATTCAGCTCATTGTGGTCCAAGAGGCGGTACGTGGGCTGTCAGCTGCCCGTTGGTGATTTTGTGCGGCTGGCGGCCATTTGCAATGTTCCAACTTCCTCTCCCCCACCCCTCCCTCCCTCCCTGGTGAATGTCCTCACAGGGCAGTGGCAGGAGCCGGCGTTTGGGAGAATCCAGCGAGCAGAGCCCTTACTGCAGTCTGTCAGGAAGGCAAATGAGTCTCTTACCAACTGTGTCCTTGGGCTCCTACCACTGCTGATTGGGAGAGAGTGATTGGGAGAGAGAGAGGGAGAGAGAGAGAGAGGGAGGAGAGAGGGAGGCATGAAAGATAAGGGGGAGAGAGGGGAAGGGAGAGGGGAGAGAGGAAGGGAGAGAAGGGGAGAGAAGGGGGAAAGAGTGGGAAAGAGAGGGCAAGGTCGGAAGAGTGAGAGGGGAGAGAGGAATGAGAGAGTGGGGTTGGGGAGTGGGTGGTGGGGAGAGAGGAGAGAGAGAGGAGCAGAGACACACTTGCTCTGCCTTCCTGATAGACTGCAGTAAAGGGCCCATTTCATCTCATTCATTAAGCCAATAAACCTGGACTGTGAGCTCCCAGAGTGTGACTTTAAACCATAAATTGTGCTACCAAATGAGCCAGACTGAGACCTGAATAAACAGTGAATCATAACAAACAGCGTCAGAAATAAAGTGTAGGGTTCAGCAAAGTGACTCTGAACAGTCTGTGTCAGTGAAGTGAATTGAACAAGTTTCTGAATGAAATGAAATGCGTTATCTTACAGCTCCGGTGTCCAATGTGAGCATCAGTCTGAGTCCAGACAAGGAGATATTTATCGAGAAAAGATACAGCGACACTAAGATGTACAGCGATGGGATCGTTCCCCACCTATTCCTGGGCACTGGATGGAAACCCGTTACCTCTAACCCCACGTTACACACTGTCTGCAGATAATAGCACTCTGACAATCAGCCCCGTACACAGGAGCGACAGTGGAGGGTTTATCTGCACGGCCAGTCACCTGGTGGGCAGTGACAGCAGTAAACCAGTGAAGCTGGTGATAACTTGTGAGTATATTTGCTGTTGTGTTAAAACCAGATCAACGTGAGCTGAACAGGACAGTGCAGTTGGCCCACGTATATCCCTACTTGTTCCAGCCTGGCTCAGCTCTCTATAAGTCAGAAGGTTGTGGCCTCACGTAGTACTTGGAACTCATGTAGTCCAGACTGAAGCGCCAATGCAATGCTGGAATATTCTACATTGGGGTTTGATGCTGTGAATAGAGAAACAAACAGTGGGGTCCTGCAGTGGTTGGAGCCCTCACCTCGCAAGTGAGAGGACTTTGGTTTGATTCTCACCAATCGACTAATAACCGGGTTCCTAATTACTGCTCAGTAAACAGACGGTGTGTTTGGGAGTAGGGAAACTTGGCCGACGTTTTGCTCTATCAATAATATAATAATCCTTGCATTTGATACAGCGCTTTTCACATCTTCTGGACGACTGAAACGCTTCACAGAATATACTGTAAAGTGAATTGACTGTATATGTTATGAGCAAAACGCAGCAGCCAATTGCACACAGCAGCGAACCACAAACAGTCAGAGGTCTGTGATACATGTAAAAAGACTGTTTCTCTCACACTATCATCTGCCATCCATTTATCTATCTATGTCATAGTTTAATGCTTTTTCTTTCAGATGGCCCTGATCCACTCACCTTTATTGTGAGTGGGCAGGTGATATGTGACAGTTTGGTCCCAGGACAGTACTGTGGGAAGGAGGAAGATTTGATGACCCTCAACTGTCAGACAAAATGTTTCCCAGAGTGTAACTACAGGTGGAACATAACACCACAGTCATTGCCGGCAACACCTCACAGCTGCCTATAGAGAGCCTCACGTTCAACAACAGCGGGGATTACACTTGCAATGTGAAGAATGATTACACCACGATTAGCCGCACGGAGAAGGTTTCAATCCTCGTGTACAGTGAGTTAGTTATCTCAGTCAAAAATGTCATGGTGTAAACAACAACAGTGGCTTTCATATCAGGACGACGTCCCAAGGCACTGGATAGTCAGGGATCCGCACTCGAGTGGGGGTTGGGATAAGGAGGGGTGGAGGGCGGGTAGGGTTGGAATAGAAGGATGACTGGAGGCATGGCCGGTCGAAGAGGAAGGCCTTGAAATGGGTCTTTAAGGTGGCCTGGACTTGGGTATAGAGAGCACAATTGCCAAGTTTGGAGCCTGGGCAGGACTGGGATGATGGGGTACAGAGTTTAGTGTGTGATCAGGAGCCACACACATGATACTAAGCTAAGAAAAGTAGTAAACAGTGAGGAGGAGAGTAACAGACTGCAAGAGGACATAGACAGACTGGTAACATGGGCAGACATGATGAAGTTTAATGTGGAGAAGTGCAAAGTGATGTATTTTGGGACGATATACTGTAAAGTGAATTGCCGGTCTATTTTGTGGGCGAAACTCTGCAGCCAATTGCACACAGCAGTGTCCCACAAACAGTCGTGGATTGGGGCAGAGAGGCTGAAGGCCCAACCGCTGATGGTGGGGCAGATGGGCGGGGGGCATGAAGCAGGCCGGAGCCCGCTGAGCAGAGGGAGCGGAGGTAAGGAGAGAGGAGTGAGGTTGTAGAGGACATTCAAGGTGAGGACCAGGATCTTGAACTGAAGCAGAACAGCTTTGTGTTAAGTAAAGTAAATCCGGATGAAATGAAACACTTTATCTTACAGCTCTGCTGTCCAATGTGAGCATCAGCCTGAGTCCAGACAAGGAGATATTTATCGAGAATAAAGACACAACGACATTGAGGTGTACAACGATGGGATTGTTCCCCACCTATTCCTGGGCACTGGGTGGACACCCGTTACCTGTAACCCCACGTTACACACTGTCTGCAGCTAATAGCACTCTGACAATCAGCCCCGTACACAGGAACGACAGTGGAGGGTTTATCTGCACGGCCAGTAACCCGGTGAACAGTGACAGCAGCAAACCAGTGAAGCTGGTGATAACTTGTGAGTATATTTGCTGTGGTGTTAAAACCAGATCAACGTGAGCTGAACAGGACAGTGCAGTTGGCCCACGTATATCCCTACTTGTTCCAGCCTGGCTCAGCTCTCTATAAGGCAGAAGGTTGTGGGTTCAAGCCTCACGTCAGCACTTGGAACTCATATAGTCCTTCCTCCACTCATAGAAACACACATAGACATGGCTCTGCTGACCTGCAGTAAGTGGGAACCTACTTGTCAGTTGATTGCCGGATCGCTTTCTGGAGGTAATAACCACTCCATAAAATGTCAACCAATTGCACACAGCAGTGTCCCACAAACAGTTGGGGATTCAGGGACCAATTCATGAATATTATTTTTTGAAGGAATTTTTACCCTCGGAAAAGCGATCCATCAGTCGACTAACAACTGGGTCCCCACACACTGCGAGGTAAACAGAGGCGTACGGAGTAAGGAAACTTGCCCAATGTTTTGCCCTATAAATAATATAATAAACCTTTCATTTGATGCCGCGCTCTTTACATCTTTGAGACATCTCAAAATGCTTCACAGAATATATTGTAAAGTGAATTGACTGTATATTTGTGGGTGAAACACAATTGCACACAGCGTCGTCCCAAAACAGCCGTGGATTGAAGTGACCAATTTACTATTAGTTTCTTTCTGGAGGGTTATTATCAGGCGTGTGGAGTAAGGAAACTTGCCCAAGCATTCGCACCCTGATGGGAATTGAACTCAAGTTCACTTACGAGGCAAATGCTCTAACCACTGAGCAACAGGACTCCACTATTGTTATTATCATTAAAGAGCCGCTGTTTGGATGAGACGTTAAACTATCTGCCTGTTCAGGTTAAAGATCCCATCACTATCTGAGTGTCAATCGGCCACTTGACTGTAGAGGGCCCCACAGACAAACCTAATCTCCCCACCAGACTGCAACACACACACCTGAGCCCGAGAGGGAGTTTAGGGACCAGGAGCAGGAACCCCGACTCGCTTTAAACTCCATGACCCAAAGTCAGCCTCACGTGACCTGAGCTGCAATAACAGTAAAGATAATAACAATAATAATGATCATAGTCATGATCATCAGAATAATAATCATTCTTGCACTTGATATATCGCCTTATCAAGCGAGAGGACCTGGGTTTGATTCCCGCGCAGGTCAGGACGAAAGCTTAGGCAGGTACATTACTCCACCCAACACTCACCGCCACCCCCACCCCCCCACACACATACACCCCACTGTTTAGCAGCGCCAATGTCTTGGGACGTCCTCCCGACGTTAAGGACGCTCTATAAATGTAATATTATTGTTGTTGTATTTTGTTGTTTACCTAACAGTAAGTGGAAACCCTTGTTAGTCGATTGCCGGATCACTTTTCCGAATGTATTAACCCCTCCAAAAAAAACACCTCCTCACGTCTCAAATCACTTCACAGAATATACTGTAAAGTGAATTGACTGTATATTTTATGGGTGAAACACAACAACAACAACAGGATTACATTTGTATAGCGTCTTTCACATCGGGAGGATGTCCCAAGGCACTGGACAGTGACAGCATTTCAGACCCGAGCTGGAGTCAGGGGGGGAGAAGGGAGGGGCGGGGAAGGGGGATGGCCGATGGCATGGTCGAAGAGGAGGGTCTTGAGGCGTGACTTGAAGGAGGCTAAGGAGGGCGTGAAGCGGAATGACTGGGGGATAGGATTACAGAGGTTGGGGGCAGAGTGGCTGAAGGCTCTCCCGCCAATGGTGGGGTGGGTGGGTCGGGGGACGGCAGCCAATTGCGCACAGGAGGGACCCACAAACAGTCGGAGGTCTGTGATACATGTAAAAAGGCTGTTTCTCTCACACTATCATCTGCCACCCATTTATCTATCTATGTCATCACTTAATGTTTTTCTTTCAGATGGCCCTGATCCACCCACAGTATATATGAGTGGGCAAGTGATATGTGACAGTTTGGTCCCAGGACAGTACTGTGGGAAGGAGGGAGATTTAGTGACGCTCAACTGTCAGACGAAATGTTTCCCAGAGTGTAACTACAGGTGGACACATAACACCACAGTCATTGCCGGCAACACCTCACAGCTGCCTATAGAGAGCCTCACGTTCAACAACAGCGGGGATTACACTTGCAATGTGAAGAATGATTACACCACGATTAGCCACACGGAGAAGGTTTCAATCCTCGTGTACAGTGAGTTAGATCTCAGTCAAAATTGGCACTGTGTAAACAATACATGGCATTTACACAGTGGCTTTCACATCAGGAGGATGTCTCAAGGCGCTGGACAGTCAGGGACCCACATCTGAGCTGGGGGTTGCTATCAGGAGGGTTGGAGGGCAGGGAGATGGGTGTAGGAGGGTGACCGAAGGCACGGTCTGTCGAAGAGGAGGATCTTGAGATAGGTTTTGAAGGAGGTGAGGGAGGCGTGGCAGAGGGATTGTGGGAGTTTCAGAGGGTGGGGGCAGAGAGGCTTAAGGGGATGGGCGGGCGGGGAACATGGAGCAGGCCGGAGCCCGCTAAGCAGAGGGAGCGGACCGGTTGGTCAGGGATTAGGAGGTCACAGAGGTAGGGAGGGAGGAGTGAGGCCATGGAGGGCTTTAAAGCTGAGCACCAGGATCTTGAACTGTATCCTCTGAGGGATGGGGAGCCAGTGGAGCCGGGCGAGGGTGGGGACAACTCAAGGTGGAGCCAATAACTGGACTGTTTGTCTTTGCCTTGTTCAAGGGGCTCCCACACAGCAGATCACATGCGGAGCAGCAGATAAAGGAACAGCATTGGTGTTGATGTGCTCCTGGGCTGGTGGGGTGCCAGACACTGTCCTTCAGCTGAAGGTCGGACAGACGATTGTCAATGCGACAAACGAGGGGAATGTCACCATCACAAAGGATCAGCTCAGCTCCCGAGAGATCTTCACATGTGTTGGACGCCATGTTGTCTCTGACAGTCAATGCTCTATAGTTATTGGTGAGGACTTGAGGGCTGAACAACAACAACGATGACAAATTACACTTGTATAGCGCCTTTCACGTCGCAAAGACTTTCCAGGACGCTGCACAGTCAGGGTTTTTGGACCTGAGCTGGGAGTTGGGGTCAGGAGGGGTGGAGGACAGGGGGGGTGGTGGTGGTTGGGGGTGGGAGGGTGGCTGAATGTGCGGTTGGTCGAAGAGGAAGGTCTTTAGATGGGATTTAAGATGTCTCGATGGCGTGATAAGGCGCTGTATCAAACGGGAGGATTATTATTATTCCTACTGACTGTTGGGGTGACTGTGTTGCTGTTTTGCTGAACACTGTCTGTGCTGTTACACAGATAAACCCCAGAGAGCGTCAGGGTCTGAGCCTCAGGTGGAAGTGGGGAAGGAGGCAGATGTGACCTTAGACGTGTCACTGACAGACACAGTGCGGGTGTCAGACCCTGGCCTGCTGCCCGCACACTTTACATGGTCGAAGGAAGACAACTCCATCACTGGCTCTGACGGCAAGTTCAACATCACCTCAGGACCAACCTTCTCTAAACTGCTCATCAGTAAATTCCAGGCAACCGATCAGGGCACATATCAATGCCATGTCACTAACGCAATGGGAGAGAACTTCTTCCAATTTGACGTGACTTTGAAAGGCGGAGGTAAGTTATGATATGTTGACACACACACACACACACACACACTTACACAGTCACAGACACACACAAACTCACAGACAGACATACACACCCCACCGCAGACACACACCCACAGACACACACACATACAGACACACACACACAGACACACATAGACACACATACACACACAGACGCGTACCTCTGTTTATCAGCAGTAGGTAGGAACCCGCTGTTAGTCAATTGACGGTTCACTTTCCGGAGGTCATCATAATCCTCCAAAAGAACAAAAATCTGGTCAATCAATCCACGACTGTTTGTGGGACACTGCTGTGTGCAATTGGCTGCCGTGTTCCACCCACAAATACACAGTTACTACACTTTACAACGACGTGATAAGGCACTGTATCAAATGCGAGGATTGATATGATTTACATGAGGTCTGTGCTGTGGTCTCTGTGTTACGAGAGTATAATCTAATAGAGAGACAGTGAAGGTGTTTCTCTCCGCAGTGAATGTGGCCCTGATAGTGGGGACAATAGTGGGGGCTGTGGCTGTGGTGGTCATTGCAACACTCGCTGTGGTGTACGTTTACAGGAAACGTAAGGAAGGTGAGGCCGTATATACACAGGAAAACCTTTCACCTTCATGTTCTGTTGTTTATATACCAGTCCAGACCCCCCTCAGCCACTCACCCTCTCACTGTCCTCTCTCTCTGTCAGTCTCTACCCCTCCGTCTCTCTCTATCTGTCTCTAGCCCCTCCGTCTCACTCTCTTTCACTATCAGTCTCTCCCACTTTGTCTCTCTCTCTCTATCAGCCTCTCCCCCTCCATTTCACCCTCTCTTTTCTATCAGTCTCTCCCCTTCTCTCTATCACCCTCCATCACTCTCAGTCTCTCCCTCTCCATTTCACCCACTCTTTTCTATCAGTTTCTACCCCTCTCTCTCTATCAACCTCCATCTCACTCTCTGTCAGTCTCTATCCATCCATCTCCCCCTCTCGCTATCAATCACTCCTCCTTTGTCTTTCTCTCTTTCTGTCAGGCTCTACCCCTATCTCTCTCTCTGTCAGTCCCTCCCTCTCCGTTTCTCTCCAGGTTCACCGGTTCAGCACCAAACTCTTGTTTATTTTCAAGATTTTCTACGATTTCAAGATACTCTCACCCGTTTTCAAACCCTTTCATGCCCTGGCACCTCCCTACCTCTCTGACCTGCTCACCCCCACCCCACACCGGCCTCCTATTTGTCCCTCGTTCCCTCCATCCCACCATCAGAGGCTGTGCCTTTGAATAAACAAGTTGTTGTTTATTTTCCAGCCAAAACACAGCAAGAGACAGAGGGTGAACCATACTACGAGACCATTGATGTCAGAGTAAGTCCTGTGCAGTCCTGTAGCTCAGTGGTTAGAGTCCTCGCCTCTCAAGCGAGAGGATCCGGTTTTGTTTCCCGGACAGGGCAAAACCTTAGGCAATTGGCTCCCCTTTGATACGACTCAAAGACGTGATAAGGCACTGTATCAAATGCAACAATTATTATTATGAAACCACACAGTCACTACTCTTTACCGTGTATCCTGTGAAGCGCTTTGAGATGTTATGAAGACGTGATAAGGCACTGTATGAAATGCAATGGTTATTATTATTTACTGCTAACGACATTGCTAATGAATAGCTAAACTGTGTTTGGTTATATTTTAGGCTTCCTCTGCCAATGTCTCCCAGAAGGATTCAGGCCCTTACATGGTGAGGAAACAAATGGCTGACACGGACAGTGTGTCAGCCCGGCTCAGTCTCTTGCTGTCCCAACTCTGTCCTTTACGACCCTAAACTGTCCTTCATCCCCTCATCCATGCCATGACCTGATATGCCTTCCCCACCTCCGCCATATTGCCCGGCTCCGCCACTGTCTCTCACCGCAGGCCACCGAGGCCCTCATCCATGTGTTCACCACAAACAGGCTTGACTTTGCCCCTCCCTGCTTGTCGGCCTCCCCAACGCCTCCCTGTGCAAACTGCAGATCATCCAGAACTAACTCTGCAGCTCCCCATACCCCCTAACAACCTGTCCGCTCTCTCTGCTCAGCGGGCTCCGGCCTGCTTCACATCCCCCGCCTCACCTGCCCCACCATCGGTTGGGCCTTCAGTTACTCTGCCCCACCCTCTGGAACTCCATCCCACAGTCCCTCCATCCCACCCCATCACTCCCTCACCTCCTTCAAGGCCTGTCACAAGACTTTCCTTCAACCTGGTCACCTTCCTAACCCCTACCTCGCCACCATCCACCCCGTCCTGATCCCAACCCACAGCTCAGATCCAAATCCCTGACTGTCCAGGTCCTTGGGACGTCCTCCTGATGTGAAAGGTTCAGTGTAAAATGTTGTTGTTAGTAATGGTCTGTCCGATCTGCATTGTGTTTCAGGACCTTGGAAAGCACCAAAAAGATATTTATCACAATTTACGTCGTAATGGCACCAGGAAGTAGATAGCTGTGACAACGTAGATCGATTTCAAGATCCTTTCAATCATCTACAAATCTCTTCAGGCTCTGGCACCTCCCTACCTCTCTCTCCGACCTGCTGACCCCCCAACCCACTACCCACTGCCTCCTCTCGGCTGCCTCCGGCCTCCTGCGTGTCCCTCGTGCCCTCTGATCCATCATGGGGGGTCGTATTGTCAGACTTTGGAGTTCTCTCCCCGATCCTCCGCCTTTCCCCCTTTCCTCCCCTCTCCTATCCTTCTCCCTCTTTTAGATCAAGACTGAAAATCTTTCTCTTTGACCATGCTCACGGTCACCTTCTGCCTGTCTCTCCCCTCCAACTGGCTCTGCGTCAGGCTCCACCACTCCGAGACGCTACCCTCATAAAGGGCGCTGTGTAAATACAAGTTGTTGTTGTTGTGACTTATCGGCTCACTGAGAAGTTAATGTTATTTACCAGGAGTTCAGTATTCAGGGTGAAACGTAGGGCAAGTTTCCTTACTCTACACACACACACACAGACACATACGCAGACACAGACTCACACACACACACATACTCACAGAAACGCACACACACAGACATACACACACAGACATGCACACACAGACATACACACACGCGTTTGCCTCTGTTTACCAAGCAGTAAGTAGGACCTCGCTTGTTAGTCAACAGCCAAGTAATTGCACAGAGGTGCCCCCAAACAGTTGCGGATTGAAGTGACCAATTTATCTTTTTTGCAAGAATTACTATTATTACTATTATTATTAGTGAGAGACCTGAGTTCGATTCCTGGCCGGGCGAGGCCTTGGACAAGTTTCCTTACTCCACACCCTGATAATAATCCCTCAAAAAAAACAATAATAAATTGGTCATTCCAATCCACGACTGTTTGTGGGACACTGCTGTGTACAATTGGCTGCTGTGTTTCACCTACAAATGTAGTCAATTCACTATTCTGTGAAGCGCTTTGAGACGTCTAGAAGACGTGAAAAGCGTATATCAAATGCAAGGATTATTATTATTATTATTATTGTTGTTATTACCATTATTATCCCAGTCAGCTGGTACAGGACAAGGTACAGGAATCTGAGGCCACGAGCCAGCTTTATGAGTGAGCTAATCTTACAATGGCTTTCACTTCCACATGAAATTAGTGCTTCAAACCAACTGAAACCTTTGAGCTGTACAGCGATTAACTCCAGACATTCCTAACTCACAGATCACTGAGCTCCGGGTGGTTAACTGTCAGGGGTTTTATCGTTGGAGTCCTGCAGCTCAGTGGTTACAGCACTCGCCTCACAAGCGAGAGGACCTTTGTTTGATTCCTGGGCGGGTCGGGGCATAATGTCCTTATTTCACACGCACACGCCTCTGTTTACACTGCAGTAAGTAAGAATACGGTTGTTAGTCGACTGGTGGATTACTTTTCTGGGGGTAATAATCCTTACAAAAAATAATATATTGGCTACTTCGATCCACGACTGTTTGTAGGACACTGCTGTGCGCAATTGTCTGCCGCGTTTCGCCCACAAATATACAGTCAATTCACTTTACAGTGTATTCTGTGAAGAGCTCTGAGATCTCGAAGACGTGATAAGGCGCTATATCAAATGCAAGGATTATTATTATTGTTGTAGAATCACAGAATCTTACAACACAGGGGGAGGCCATTCAGCCCATCGTGTCTGTGCCGGTTCTTTGAAAGAGCTGCCCAATGAGTCCCACTCCCCCGCTCCTACCCCGTATCTCTGCATAGTTTTCCTTTTCAAGTCCCTGTCCAATTCCCTTTTGAAAGCTACTATGGAATCTGATTTCATGAGCCTTTCCGACAGTACGTTTCAGATCGTAATAAATCGCTGCGTAAATGTCCCCTCGTCTCCCCTCTGGTTCTTTTCCCAATTATATTAAATCTATGTTCTCCCGTTACTGACCCACACACCAGTGGAAACAGTTTCTCCCTATTTACTCTATCAAAACCCCTCATCATTTTGAACACCTATATTAGATCTCCCCTATCCTCCTCTTGCTCTAAGGAGAACAATCTCAGCTTCTCTCGTCTCTCCACATTTCTCTCTTGTTATCTTCTTCTGGTAATAAAATTCCTTTGGTTTGACCGCAATAATTCCATCTTGTGTCAGAGGTAAGGAGTGTGGTGGGGTGCACACTATCCCTGACAGTCACTACACAGTCTCTGAACACACAGTCACTACACTTTACAGTAGCATATCCTGCTGAGCTCTTTGAGCCGCTTCAATTAAATGATAATTGGCTGCTGTATTTCGGCTACAAAATACAGTCACTCCACTCTACAATGTGTTCTATGAATGAGATGTCTCGACGACGTGATAAGGCGCGATATCAAATGGAATGATTATTATATTCACGTCAGGAGGACATCCCAAAGTGCTGGACAGTCAGAGGTTTATACCCAGGTTGGCGGTTGGGATCAGGAAGGGTAGAGGACGGGGAGAGTGAGGGTAGGACAGTGACCAAAGATGTGATGGTCGACGAGGAAGGTCTTGAAACTGGCCTTGAAGGAGGCGAGGGAGGGGGCGGAGAGGCTGAAGGCCCGACAGCCAATGGTGGGGGAGGCGGGTGGGGGATGTGAAGCCGGCCGGAGCCTACTGAGTGGAGAGAATGGACAGGTTGGTAGGGGGTGAGTTAGGAGTTCACAGAGGTGGGGGGGAGTGAGGCCATGGAGTGCTTCAAAGGTGAGGACCAGGAGCTTGAACTGTACTCTCTCAGTGATGGGGAGTCAGTGGAGTCGAACGAAGATGGGGGTGATGGGGTAACGAAACATGACCCTGAACACATCCCTAAACAGTCACTGAACACATCACAAAACACACACTAAACCTGTGTCTCAGTGAGTATCTTGTGGAGTCCCTGTAGCTCAGGGGTTAGAGCGCTCGCCTCGCAAGCGAACGGATCTGGGTTCGATTCCCAGGTGTGTCAGGGCAAAACCTTAAGCAAGTTTCCTTACCCCACACACACACACACACACACACTTTTTACTCACACCTCTGTTTACCAGCAGTCAGTAGGAACCCGGGGGTTAGTCGATTGGGGGATCGATTTCCTGGGGGCAATAATATCTTTTAAAAAATAATAATAATGTGGTCACTCAATCCACAACTGTTTGTGGGGACGTCGCTGTGTGCAATTGGCTGCCACATTTCAGCCCCCAAAACACACAGTCACTCCACTTTACAGCGTATCCTGTGAAGCGCTTTGAGACGTTTCGAAGATGTGATAAGGTGCTGTATCAGATGGAAGGATTATTCAAAAATTTTTGTAACTAATACGGCACTCAATCCTCTACTGTTTGTGGAACATTGCTGTATGGAATTGGCTGCTGCGTTTCTCCCACAAAACACAGTCACTACATTTCTCAGTGTATCCTGTGAAGCACTTTGAGAAGTCTCAAAAACGTGATAAGGCGCTGTGTCAAACGCAAGGACTATTATTATAATAATATTAAAAATAGTGAGGGCGTAAAATGTGTCTTACAGGAAGTAAATCTATTTATCTCATAAATTAACATATTAATTCCTGACAAAGTGAAAGTGCACCGGGTGCCATTAGAGCCAGTGTCAGGGTCTCTCTACAGTAACAGTAATGATTAACAGCAGACTCTGCCCTGTGTTCAGGTGACAGCCCATATTCAGTTTGTCTCTGTCTCTCTCCCTAACGTGTATATGTGGTGGTTTCCAGCCGCGAGGATGTTGGTGGCTGCTCTGCTCATTCTGGTCACTAATCTGAGTGAGTTACTGGTAACAACATAAGCAAAGGTCCATCTCGTTCATCCCCCACCATCGTGGCAGTCGCTACACATGTCGTGTCCCAAACTATATACTGTGTGTGTCTCCCACTGTGTGTGTATATATATATCTCTGTCTGGATGTGTGTGTCTGTCTCACAGTATGTGTCTCTGTCTGTGTGTGTGTGTGTGATTATCTGGGGGGTGTCTGTCTCTCGGTATGTTTCTCTATCTATCCGCGTGTATCTCTGTCTTTCTGTATGTGTCTCTCTGTGTGTCTCTGTGTATGTGTCGCTCTCTGTGTGTGTCTGTGTTTCTGTCTCTCAGTGTGTGTGTCTGTGTCTCTGTTTGTGAGTGTGTGTGTTCTCTCAGTTTGTGAGTGTGTGTGTGTCTCTGTGTCCGCGTGTGTATGAGTGTGTGTGTGTGTCTCTCTATATGCATTTGTGAGTGTCTATGTGTGTCTCTGTTTGTCTGTGTATCTCTCTGTTTGTGAGTGTCTGTTTGTGTATCTCTCTGTTTGTGAGTGTCTGTGTGTCGTTGTGTGTCTGTGTCTCCTTCTCTGTGTGTTTGTGGATGTGCCTGTGTGTGTCTCTCTATGTGTGTGAGTGTCTCTCTGTGTCTGTGAGTGTGTCTATCTATGAGATATCCTCCCGACGTGAAAGTCGCTACACAAATGGTACCTCTCTCTGCCTCTGTGTGTGTGTCTCTGTCTCGGTGTGTGTGTATGTGTCTGTCTCCTCTCTCTCTATGTCTTTCTGTGTGTATCTGTGGGTCTATCTACTGTATCCCAAGCTATTATTTTCTAGCAGAAATCTATCTAAATCTATCTTTCATCTTAAACAAATGACATTTTCTGAATTGTGCAGTTCTGTAGTTCAGTGGTAAGAGCGCTCACCTTGTAAGTGAGAGATCTGGGTTCGCTTCCCCTCTGGGGGAAACGTTGGGCAAGTTTCCTTACTTCACACGTACCCACACGCCTCTGTTTACCAGAAGTAAGTAGAAACCTGGTTGTTAGTCGATTGACGGATTGCTTTTCTGGGGGTAATAATTCCTTCAAAACTTTTGTCCACAAATATAGTCAATTCACCTGACAGTAATTCTGTGAAGCGCTTTGAGACATCTCAAAGACGTGATAAGACGTTAGATCAAATGCAAGGATGAATATTATTATTACATTGTGATATTTGGTGATTGACTGTTGTGTGTGTTTTGTATTACAGAGCAGGTGGGAGCTTTCAGTCTGACCGTCACTGAGAGTCAGATAGAAGCCACAGCCGGACAATCTGTGTACTTCCTGGTAATGCCCAGTGAACAGGGAAGTTTTAGTATAACATGGAAAGTCAACACCAGCTCCACAATCGCAACAGCACAGGGAACAACAGTGAAGTACTATGGAGACTACCAGGGTCGGGCTGAGCTTTACCCCAACAATGCCACTCTACGTCTGGACACAGTGACTCCGGCTGATTCCGGTTCGTACTCAGTGTCTGTGTATGACTTAATCCTCGGAGCAGCCTCAGCAGATTTACAACTGCGTGTTCACAGTGAGTAAACAACAACAGCGCCCTTCACGCGGAGTGTCCCGGAGCACTTTGCAGGGGCCGAGTCTGACCCCGACCTGGGGGGGGAGAGGGAGAGGAAGGCGGTGACTGTAAACACGATCAAACTGGAAGGTCTTTAGGTGCGATTTGAAGGTGGGGAGGGAGGGGCGAGGCGTCGGGTTTGAGGGAGAAAGTGACGCAGTGGCTGAAGACACAGCCATTGATGGTGGAGTGGAGGGGACGAGGGACAAACAAGACCAAGATGGAACCAGCCAAGAGGAGGCACCTGGAGGTGCAGTGGGTGGGTGAGCAGGTCGGAGAGTTAGGGCAGTACCATGGCATGAAGGGATTTGAAAACGAGTGAGATGATCTCAAAATCGATCTGTTTGGTGATACGGAAACAGTGGGGCCTGGCGAGGGCGGGGGTGATGGGGTACAGAGTTTAGTGTGTGATAGGGAGCCAGTGGGGCCTGGCGAGGGCGGGAGTTGATGGGGTACAGAGTTTAGTGTGTGATAGGGAGCCAGTGGGGCCTGGCGAGGGCGGGGGTGATGGGGTACAGAGTTTAGTGTGTGATAGGGAGCCAGTGGGGCCTGGCGAGGGCTGGGGTGATGGGGTACAGAGTTTAGTGTGTGATAGGAAAGCCAGGCAAGTGCCAGTGGATCTTGGGAGCAAGAGAGGGGGGGGGGGGGGGCGGGAGAGAGAGAGAGGAGGGGAGAGGGAGGGGGAGAGTGAGCAGCAGCGACGTATTTGCTCTGCTCTCCTGACAGACTGCAGTAAAGGCTCTGGTCGCTGGGTCTCCCAACCATCAGCTCCTGCCGCTGACCAGGGAGGGAGGGAGGGAGTGGAAATGGCCTCAGGTTGGATGTGGCTCGTGGATCTTTGACAAACGGGAATCCGGCCCACGGCAGCCACCCTGCTTCAGAGCATCGGTGAGAGCAGGGTGGGCCAACTGGTGGCCCACGGGCCGCATCCGGCCCCCGGGCCCATTTCATCTCATTCATTAAGCCAATAAACCTGGACTGTGAGCTCCCAGAGTGTGGCTTTAAACCATAAAATTGTGCTACCAAATGAGCCAAACTGAGACCTGAATAAACAGTGAATCATAACAAACAGCGTCAGAAATAAAGTGTAGGGTTCAGCAAAGTGACTCCGAATAGGTTTGTGACAGTGAAGTGAATCTGAACAAGTTTCTCAATGAAATGAAACGCGTTATCTTACAGCTCTGCTGTCCAATGTGAGCATCAGCCTGAGTCCAGACAAGGAGATATTTATCGAGAATAAAGACACAGTGACACTAAGATGTACAGCGATGGGATTGTTCCCCACCTATTCCTGGGCACTGGATGGACACCCGTTACCTGTAACCCCACGTTACACACTGTCTGCAGCTAATAGCACTCTGACAATCAGCCCCGTACACAGGAGCGACAGTGGAGGGTTTATCTGCACGGCCAGTAACCTGGTGGGCAGTGACAGCAGCAAACCAGTGGCCCTAACCATACAAGGTGAGTTGGACCAATAGAAAAGTGCGCCCCTTTCTTGCGGAACCCACTATAATCAATAATGTACTTTCCGGCCCTCGGGCCTCGCTGACGTCACTGTGGGGCGCTCGGCTCCGGACACACAAGCGGCAAACGGACTTCACTAGGATTCACCGCTGTTGTGATTGTCTGTCTGTCTGTCTGTGTGTGTGTGAGTGTGAGTCTGTGTGTGTGAGTCTGTGTGTGTGAGAGAGGGTGTGGGTGTGTGAGAGAGGGTGTGTGAGAGGGAGTGTGTGTGTGAGTGTGTGTGAGAGTGCGTGTGTGACTCTCTGTTTGTGAGTGTCTCTTTGTGGATCTGTGTCTCTGATTGTGAGTGTCTGCGTGTCTCTCTCTCTCAGTTTGTGAGTGTGTTTGCATGCCTCTGTGTGCGTGTGTATGTGAGTGTGTGTATGTTTGTGAGTGTCTGTGTGTGTGTCTCTGTGTCTGTGTATCTCTCTGTGAGTGTCTGAGTATCTGTGTATCTCTCCGTGAGTGTCTGTGTGTTGTGTGTCTGTGTATCTCTCTGTTTGTGAGTGTCCATGTGTTTGTGTGTGTGTATGCCTGTTTGTGTGTGTCTGTGTGCCTCTGTGTGTCTGTGGATCCCTCTGTTTGTGAGTGTCTGTGTGTCTTTATGTGTCTGTGTATCTCTCTGTGAGTGTCTGTATGTGTCTCTGTATGTCTGTATTTCTGTTTATGAGTGTCTGTGTGTTTCAGTGTGTCAGTGTCTCTCTGTTTGTGAGTGTCTGCGTATCTCTGTTTGTGAGCGTCTGTGAGTCTTTGTGTGTCTGTGTCTCCGTCTCTGTGTGTTTGTGGGTGTGCCTCTGTGTGTCTCTCTATGTGTTTGTGAGTGTCTCTCTGTGTCTGTGAGTGCGTCTCTCTCTATGGGACATCCTCCCGACATGAAAGGCGCTATATAAATGTATGTATCTCTCTCTGTATCTGTGAGAGTGTGTGTCTCTGTGAGTCTGTGAGTGTGTGTGTGTCTCTCTCTGTGTTTGTGCATGTTTGTCTCTCTCTGTGAGTGTGTGAGTTTCCCTCTGGGTCTGTGTGTATGTCTCTGTGTTTCTGAGTGTGTGTTTCTCTCTCCCCCAAACGCCCCCAAAAAAGCCACCCAGTCCTTGTTAAAGAAGCAATTATATTTTCCCCAACAATGTAATATGTCCTATTTCCTCATGTCTCGTTTATATCAATAAAGTGAATACACGTTCATCAATATCCCCGTTCAACTCCCCGCCATTTTCTGCAAAATTTGTCAAAAATGCCCACAATTTTTACAAATATTTCTGCACTTTTCTTGGCCCAGAGTGTTGAGCGCATAACTACCGGTATAACGATGCTGCTAACTACAGAACTGCATACTATGTACAGAGACCTGTAGCTCAGGGGTTAGAGCACTGGCCTCGCAAGTGAGGGGGTTTGATTCCCGGTGGGTCAGGGCGAAACATAGGGCAATTTTCCTTACTCCACACCCACGCCCCTCTGTTCATCAGCAGTAAGTACCCAGTTGTTAGTTGATTGGTGGATCACTTTTCCGGAGGTAATAATTCCCGTCAAAATACATAAAACAATAATAATAATTTGGTCACTCAATCCATGACTGTTTGTGGGGATGTCGCTGAGCTCAATTGGCTGCCGTGTTCCGCCCACAAAATACTGTCACTGCACTTTACAGCATATCCTGTGAAGCGTTTTGAGACGCCTCGAAGACGTGATGAGGTTATATCAAATGCAAGATTTATTATTATAACAACAACAGCTTACATTGATATAGCCCCCCTCACGCAGGATAGCGTCCCAGAGCACTTGATGTCTGAATTAAGGGTGAATAATAATAACACTAACAGTGTCGGAAATGCAGTGCAGTGTTAGTAAAGTGAATCAGAACAGCTTTGTGTTAAGCTTTGTGTCTGAATGAAACGAAACGCTTTATCTTACAGCCTTGGTGTCCAATGTGAGCATCAGCCTGAGTCCAGACGGGGAGATGATGATAGAGAATAAGGACACAGTGACACTGAGATGTACATCGATGGGATCGTTCCCCACCTATTCCTGGGCACTGGCTGGACACCCGTTACCTGTAACCCCACGTTACACACTGTCTGCAGATAATAGCACTCTGACAATCAGCCCCGTACACAGGAGCGACAGTGGAGGGTTTATCTGCACGGCCAGTAACCTGGTGAGCAGTGACAGCAGCAAACCAGTGAAGCTGGTGATAACTTGTGAGTATATTTGCTGTGGTGTTAAAACCAGATCAACGTGAGCTGAACAGGACAGTGCAGTTGGCCCACGTGTATCCCTACTTGTTCCAGTCTGGCTCAGCTCTCTATAAGTCAGAAGGTTGTGGCCTCACCTCAGTACTTGGAACTCATGTAGTCCAGACTGAAGCTCCAATGCAATGCTGGAATATTCTACATTGGGGTTTGATGCTGTGAATAGAGGAACAAACAGTGGGGTCCTGTAGTGGTTGGAGCCCTCACCTCGCAAGTGAGAGGACTTTGGTTTGATTCCCACCAATTGACTAATAACCGGGTTCCTAATTACTGCTCAGTAAACAGAGGGTGTGTTTGGGAGTAGGGAAACTTGGCCGACATTTTGCTCTATCAATAATATAATAATCCTTGCATTTGATACAGCGCTTTTCACGTCTTCTGGACGACTGAAACGCTTCACAGAATATACTGTAAAGTGAATTGACTGTATATTTGTGGGTGAAACGTGGCAGACAGTTGCGCACAGCGACATCCCCACAAACAGCCATAGATTGAAGTAACCAATTTATTATTGTTTTTTTTTTCTTGAGGGATTATTATCAGGCGTGTGGAGTAAGGAAAGTTGCCCAAGCATTCCCCCACCTGCTGGGAATCGAACCCAAGACTCTCACTTGCTCGAAACACTGAGCTACAGGACTCCACTATTGTTATTATCATTGGAAGAGCCGTTGTTTGGATGAGACGTTAAACTATCTGTCTGTTCAGGTTAAAGATCTCATCACCATTTGAGTATCAATCGGCCACTTGACTGTAGAGGGCCCCACAGACAAACCTAATCTCCTCACTAGACTGCAACACACACACCTGAGCCCGAGAGGGAGGTTAGGGACCAGGAGCAGGAACCCCGACTCACTTTAAACTCCTTGACCCAAAGTCAGCCTCACGTGACCTGAACTGCAATAATAGTAATGATAATCACAATAATAATGATCATAGTCATGATCATCAGAATAATAATCATTCTAGCACTTGATATATCGCCTTATCAAGCGAGAGGACCTGGGTTTGATTCTTGGGCGGGTCAGGACGACACCTAACGCAACTTTCCTTACTCCACCCACACACCCCCACATTCACCCCCACACACACTATTGTTTGCCTAACAGTAAGCGGGAACCCTTGTTAGTCGATTGCCGGATCACTTTTCCAGAGGTATTAACACATCCAAAAAACGTGCCTTACCTCGTCTCAAATCGCTTCACAGAATATATTGTAAAGTGAATTCACTGTATATTTTATGTGTGAAACGCGCAGCCAATTGCGCTCAGGAGGGACCCACAAAAGGCCAGAACAACAGCAACAACATCAACAAAATTACATTTATAGAGCGCCTTTCACGTCAGGAAAACGTTCCAAAGTGCTGAACAGTCAGGTGTCGGGGCCCGAGCATGTGGGAGGGGTGGGGGAGGGGTGAGGGAAGGCAGAGAGGTGGGAGGGAGACCAAAAGCTCGATAAAGAAAAGGGTTTTGAGACCGGACTTGAAGGAGGCCAAGGAGGAAGCGAGGCCAAGGGACCGTGGGATGGAGTTCCAGAGTGTGGGGGCAGAGAAGCTGAAAGCCCGGCCAGCGATGGGCCGGGTAGGAGACATGGAGCAGCCGGAGCACACTGAACGGAGGACGCGGGCAGGTTGGTAGGGAGTCAGCAGGTCAGAGAGATAGGAGGGGGCAAGGCCATGGATGGCCTTAAAGGTGAGGACAAGCATCTGGTATTCCATCCTCTGAGGGATGGGGAGCCAGTGGAGTCGGCGAGGGTGGGAGTGATGGGGTCACGGAGCCGGGTGCACGAGAGTACACGAGCTGCAGAGTTTTGGATGATCTGCAGTTTCTGAAGGGAAGAGTTGGGAAGGCCGATGAGGAGGGAGTTCACGTAATCAAACCTTGAGGTGATGAATGCGTGGGTGAAGGCTTCGGAAGCCTGATGGCTGAGACAGTGGCGGAGTCTGGCAATATTGCGGAGGTGGCGGAGTCTGGCAATATTGCGGAGGTGGCGGTAGGCAGTGCTGTCATGGCGCGGATGTGGGGGAGAAAGGACAGTTCAGGGTCAAACAAGATTCCCAGGTTCCTGTGATACATGTAAAAAGGCTGTTTCTCTCACACTATCATCTGCCATCCATTTATCTATCTATGTCATAGTTTAATGCTTTTTCTTTCAGATGGCCCTGATCCACCCACAGTTGAAGTGATCGGGCTGGAGCTATGTGACAGCTTCTTCCCAGGACAGTACTGTGGGAAGGAGGGAGATTTAGTGACACTCAACTGTCAGACGAAATGTTTCCCAGAGTGTAACTACACGTGGACACATAACACCGCGGTCATTGCCGGCAACACCTCACAGCTGCCTATAGAGAGCCTCACGTTCCAAAGCAGCGGGGATTACACTTGCAATGTGGAGAGCGATTACACCACGATTAGCCGCACGGAGAAGGTTTCAATCCTCGTGTACAGTGAGTTAGATCTCAGTCAAAGTTGGCACTGTCTAAATAACAACACATGGCATTTACACAGTGGCTTTCACGTCAGGAGGATGTCCCAAGGCGCTGGACAGTCAGGGACCCACACCTGAGCTGGGGGTTGCTATCAGGAGGGTTGGAGGGCAGGGAGATGGGTGTAGGAGGGTGACGAAGGCACAGTAGATCGCACAGGTTTGAAGAAGGCGAGGGAGAGGGCGAGGCGGAGCGGTTATGGGAGTTTCATAGGATGGGGCAAATTAGGGCAGAACGCCGATGATGGAGTGGGCCGGGAAGGGACATGGAGTAGGTTGGAGCCTAATGAGCGGAGGGAGTGGACAGCTTGGTCAGGGGTTAGGAGGTCACAGAGGAAGGGAGGGAGAAGTGAGGCCATTGAGGGCTTTGATAGTTGAGGATCAGGATCTTGAACAGTATCCTCTGAGGGATGGGGAGCCAGTGGAGCCGGGCGAGGGTGGGGACAACTCAAGGTGGAGCCAATAACTGGACTGTTTGTCTTTGCCTTGTTCAAGGGACTCCCACACAGCAGATCACATGCGGAGCAGCGGATAAAGGAACAGCAGTGGGGTTGATGTGCTCCTGGGCTGGTGGGGTGCCAGACACTGTCCTTCAGCTGAAGGTCGGACAGACGATTGTCAATGGGACAAACGAGGGGAATGTCACCATCACAAAGGATCAGCTCAGCTCCCGAGAGATCTTCACATGTGTTGGACGCCATGTTGTCTCTGACAGTCAATGCTCTATAGTCATTGGTGAGGACTTGAGGGCTGAACAGCAGCGACAATAACAAATTACACTTGTATAGCACTCTTCACGTCGCAAACACGTCCCGGGACGCTGCACAGTCTGGGTTTTTGGACCTGAGCTGGGAGTTGGGGTCAGGAGGGGTGGAGGGCAGGGGGTGGTGGTGGTTGGGGGTGGGAGGGTGGCTGAAGGTGCGGTTGGTCGAAGAGGAAGGTCTTTAGATGGGATTTAAGATGTCTCGATGGCGTGATAAGGCGCTGTATCAAACGGGAGGATTATTATTATTCCTACTGACTGTTGGGGTGACTGTGTTGCTGTTTTGCTGAACGCCGTCTGTGCTGTTATACAGATAAACCCCAGAGAGCGTCAGGGTCTGAGCCTCAGGTGGAAGTGGGGAAGGAGGCAGATGTGACCTTAGACGTGTCACTGACAGACACAGTGCGGGTGTCAGACCCTGGCCTGCTGCCCGCACACTTTACATGGTCGAAGGAAGACAACTCCATCACTGGCTCTGACGACAAGTTCAACATCACCTCAGGACTAACCTTCTCTAAACTGCTCATCAGTAAATTCCAGGCAACCGATCAGGGCACATATCAATGCCGTGTCACTAACGCAATGGGAGAGAACTCTTCCAATTTGACGTGACTTTGAAAGGCGGAGGTAAGTTATGATATGTTGACACACACACAGACACACACACAGACACACACACTTACACAGTCACAGACACACACAAACTCACAGACAGACATATACACCCCACCGCAGACAACACCCACAGACACACACACACACACACACACGCAGACACACATAGACACACATACACACACAGATGTGCACCTCTGTTTATCAGCAGTAGGTAGGAACCCGCTGTTAGTCAATTGACGGTTCACTTTCTGGGGTCATAATCCCTCCAAAAAAAAACAAAGAATCTGGTCAATCAATCCACGACTGTTTGTGGGTCACCGCTGTGCGCAATTGGCTGCTGTGTTCCGCCGACAAAATACAGTTACGACACTTTACAACGACGTGATAAGGCGCTGTATCAAATGCGAGGATTGATATGATGTTCATGAGGTCTGTGCTGTGGTCTCTATGTTACGAGAGTATAATCTAATAGAGAGACAGTGAAGGTGTTTCTCTCCGCAGTGAATGTGGCCCTGATAGTGGGGACAATAGTGGGGGCTGTGGCTGTGGTGGTCATTGCAACACTCGCTGTGGTGTACGTTTACAGGAAACGTAAGGAAGGTGAGGCCGTATATACACAGGAAAACCTTTCACCTTCATGTTCTGTAGTTTATATACCAGCCCAGACCCCCCTCAGCCACTCACCCTCTCACTGCCCTCTCTCTCTGCCAGTCTCTACCCCTCCGTCTCTCTCTATCTGTCTCTAGCCCCTCCGTCTCACTCTCCCTCACTATCAGTCTCTCCCCCTTCATCTCTCTCTATCAGTCTCTCCCCCTCCATCTCTCTCTGTCAGTCTCTACCCCTCCGTCTCTCTCTATAATAATAATAATAATAATCCTTGCATTTGATATAGCGCTTTTCATGTCGGGAGGACGTCCCAAAGCGCTTCACAGAACACACTGTAAAGTGAATTGATTGTATATTTGTGGGCGAACGCGGCAGCCAATTGCGCACAGCAATGTCCCACAAACAGTCGTAGATTGGAAATGACCAATTTTTTATTATTGTTTATTTTTGGGGGGGGGGATTATTATTAGGCGTGTGGAGTAAGGAAACTTGCCCAAGGTTTCGCCCTGACTGGAATTGAACTCAGGTCTCTCGCTTGTAAAGTGAGTGCTCTAACCACTGAGCTACAGGACTCCACTCTATCTGTCTCTACCCACTCCGTCTCACTCTCTCTCACTCCCAGTCTCTCCCCTTTCATGTCTCTCTATCAGTCTCTTCCCTTCTGTCTCACACTCCCTCTATTAGTCTCTATCCACCTCCGTCACAAACTCAATCAGTCTCTACCCTCTCCGTCTCACTCTTCCTCCATCAGTCTCTCCCCCTCTATCTCTCTCTCTCTCTCTATCAGTCTCTCCCGCTCCATTTCACCATCTCCTTTCTATCAGCCTCTATCCCCCCTCTCTATCACCCTCCATCTCACTCTCTATCAGTCTCTATCCATCCATCTCCACCTCTCTCTTTCAATCGCTCCCTCTTTGTCTTTCTGTCAGGCTTTAACCCTATCTCTCACTACCAATCTCTCTCTCTCTCTCTGTCTCTCTATCAGTGCCTCCTCTCCGTTTCTCCCCAAGTTCACCGGTTCAGCAAATGTACAAACTCTTGTATATTTTCAAGATTTTCTACGATTTCAAGATCCTCTCACTCGTTTTGAAACCCCTTCATGCCCTGGCACCTCCCTACCTCTCTGACCTGCTCACCCCCCACCGCCCCCACACCGGCCTCCTATTTGTCCCTCGTTCCCTCCATCCCACCATCAGAGGCTGTGCCTTTGAATAAACAAGTTGTTGTTTATTTTCCAGCCAAAACACAGCAAGAGACAGAGGGTGAACCACACTACGAGACCATTGATGTCAGAGTAAGTCCTGTGCAGTCCTGTAGCTCAGTGGTTAGAGTCCTCGCCTCTCAAGCGAGAGGATCCGGTTTTGTTTCCCGGACAGGGCAAAACCTTAGGCAATTGGCTCCCCTTTGATACGACTCAAAGACGTGATAAGGCACTGTATCAAATGCAACGATTATTATTGTTATGAAACCACACAGTCACTACTCTTTACCGTGTATCCTGTGAAGCGCTTTGAGATGTTACGAAGACGTGATAAGGCACTGTATGAAATGCAATGGTTATTATTATTTATTGCTAACGACATTGCTAATGAGTAGCTAAACTGTGTTTGGTTATATTTTAGGCTTCCTCTGCCAATGTCTCCCAGAAGGATTCAGGCCCTTACATGGTGAGGAAACAAATGGCTGACACGGACAGTGTGTCAGCCCGGCTCAGTCTCTTGCTGTCCCACCTCTGTCCTTTACGACCCTAAACTGTCCTTCATCCCCTCATCCATACCATGACCTGCTATGCCTTCCCCACCTCCGCCATATTGCCCGGCTCCGCCACTGTCTCTCACCGCAGACCAACGAGAACCTCATCCATGTGTTCACCACAAACAGGCTTGACTTTGCCCACTCCCTGCTTGTCGGCCTTCCCAACGTCTCCCTCTACAAACTGCAGATCATCCAGAACTAACTCTGCAGCTCCCCATACCCCCTAACAACCTGTCCGCTCTCTCTGCTCAGCGGGCTCCGGCCTGCTTCACATCCCCCGCCTCACCTGCCCCACCATCGGTTGGGCCTTCAGTTACTCTGCCCCACCCTCTGGAACTCCATCCCACAGTCCCTCCATCCCACCCCATCACTCCCTCACCTCCTTCAAGGCCTGTCACAAGACTTTCCTCTCAACCTGGTCACCTTCCTAACCCTACTCGCCACCATCCACCCCGTCCTGATCCCAACCCACAGCTCAGATCCAAATCCCTGACTGTCCAGGTCCTTGGGACGTCCTCCTGATGTGAAAGGTTCAGTGTAAAATGTTGTTAGTAATGGTCTGTCCGATCTGCATTGTGTTTCAGGACCTTGGAAAGCACCAAAAAGATATTTATCACAATTTACGTCGTAATGGCACCAGGAAGTAGATAGCTGTGACAACGTAGATCGATTTCAAGATCCTTTCAATCATCTACAAATCTCTTCAGGCTCTGGCACCTCCCTACCTCTCTCTCCGACCTGCTGACCCCCCAACCCACTACCCACTGCCTCCTCTCGGCTGCCTCCGGCCTCCTGCGTGTCCCTCGTGCCCTCTGATCCATCATGGGGGGTCGTATTGTCAGACTTTGGAGCTCTCTCCACCGATCCTCCGCCTTTCCCCCTTTCCTCCCCTCTCCTATCCTTCCCCCTCTTTTAGATCAAGACTGAAAATCTTTCTCTTTGACCATGCTCACGGTCACCTTCTGCCTGTCTCTCCCCTCCAACTGGCTCTGCGTCAGGCTCCACCACTCCGAGACGCTACCCTCATAAAGGGCGCTGTGTAAATACAAGTTGTTGTTGTTGTGACTTATCGGCTCACTGAGAAGTTAATGTTATTTACCAGGAGTTCAGTATTCAGGGTGAAACGTAGGGCAAGTTTCCTTACTCCACACACACACACACAGACACATACGCAGACACAGACTCACACACACACATACTCACAGAAACGCACACACAGACATACACACACAGACATGCACACACAGACATACACACGCACACGCGTTTGCCTCTGTTTACCAAGCAGTAAGTAGGACCTCGCTTGTTAGTCAGCAGCCAATTAATTGCACGTGCACAGAGGTGCCCCACAAACAGTTGCGGATTGAAGTGACCAATTTGTCTTTTTTGCAAGAATTACTATTATTACTATTATTATTAGTGAGAGACCTGAGTTCGATTCCTGGCCGGGCGAGGCCTTGGACAAGTTTCCTTACTCCACACCCTGATAATAATCCCTCAAAAAAAACAATAATAAATTGGTCATTCCAATCCACGACTGTTTGTGGGACACTGCTGTGCGTAATTGGCCTCCGCATTTCGCCCACAAATTTATGCAGTCAATTCACTATTCTGTGAAGCGCTTTGAGACGTCCAGAAGATGTAAGGATTATTATTATTATTATTATTATTACCATTATTATCCCAGCCAACTGCAGGCAAGGCACAGGAATCTGAGGCCACGAGCCAGCTTTATGAGTGAGCTAATCTTACAATGGCTTTCACTTCCACATGAAATTAGTGCTTCAAACCAACTGAAACCTTTGAGCTGTACAGCGATTAACTCCAGACATTCCTAACTCACAGCTCACTGAGCTCCGGGTGGTTAACTGTCAGGGGTTTTATCGTTGGAGTCCTGCAGCTCAGTGGTTACAGCACTCGCCTCACAAGCGAGAGGACCTTTGTTCGATTCCTGGGCGCGTCGGGGCATAATGTCCTTATTTCACACGCACACGCCTCTGTTTACACTGCAGTAAGTAAGAATACGGTTGTTAGTCGACTGGTGGATTACTTTTCTGGGGGTAATAATCCTTACAAAAAATAATATATTGGCTACTTCGATCCACGACTGTTTGTGGGACACTGCTGTGCGCAATTGACTGCCGCGTTTCGTCCACAAATATACAGTCAATTCACTTCACAGTATATCCTGTGAAGAGCTCTGAGATCTCGAAGACGTGTTAAGGCGCTATATCAAATGCAAGGATTATTATTATTATTATGGAATCACAGAATCTTACAACACAGGCGGAGGCCATTCGGCCCATCGTGTCTGTGCCGGTTCTTTGAAAGAGCTGCCCAATCAGTCCCACTCCCCCGCTCCTACCCCGTATCTCTGCATATTTTCCTTTTCAAGTCCCTGTCCAATTCCCTTTTGAAAGCTACTATGGAATCTGATTTCATAAGCCTTTCCGGCAGTGCGTTCCAGACCATGACAAATCGCTGCGTAAATATCCCCTCGTCTCCCCTCTGGTTCTTTTCCCAATTATATTAAATCTATGTTCTCCCGTTACTGACCCACACACCAGTGGAAACAGTTTCTCCCTATTTACTCTATCAAAACCCCTCATCATTTTGAACACCTATATTAGATCTCCCCTATCCTCCTCTTGCTCTAAGGAGAACAATCTCAGCTTCTCTCGTCTCTCCACATTTCTCTCTTGTTATCTTCTTCTGGTAATAAAATTCCTTTGGTTTGACCGCAATAATTCCATCTTGTGTCAGAGGTTAGGAGTGTGGTGGGGTGCACACTAACCCTGACAGTCACTACACAGTCACTGAACACACAGTCACTACACTTTACAGTAGCATATCCTGCTAAGCTCTTTGAGCCACTTCAATGACATGATAATTGGTTGCCATGTTTTGGCTACAAAATACACAGTCACTCCACTCTACAGTCTGTTCTATGAATGAGATGTCACGACGACATGATAAGGCTCGATATCAAATGCAATGATTATTATGTTCATGTCAGGAGGACGTCCCAAGGCGCTGGACAGTCAGAGGTTTATACCCAGGATGGGGGTTGGGATCAGGAAGGGTAGAGGACGGGGAGGGGGAAGGTAGGATGGTGACCAAAGGTGTGATGGTCGAAGAGGAAGATCTTGAAACTGGCCTTGAAGGAGGCGAGAGAGGGGGTGGAGAGGCTGAAGGCCCGACAGCCAATTGTGGGGGAGGCGGGTGGGGGATGTGAAGCCGGCCGGAGGCTACTGAGTGGAGAGAGTGGACAGGTTGGTAGGGGGTTAGTTAGGAGTTCACAGAGGTGGGGGGGAGTGAGGCCATGGAGTGCTTCGAAGGTGAGGACCAGGAGCTTGAACTGTACTCTCTCAGTGATGGGGAGTCAGTGGAGCCGGGCGAAGATGGGGGTGATGGGGTAACGAAACATGACCCTGAACTCATCCCTAAACAGTCACTGAACACATCACAAAACACACACTAAACTTGTGTCTCAGTGAGTATCTTGTGGAGTCCCTGTAGCTCAGGGGTTAGAGCGCTCGCCTCGCAAGCGAAAGGATCTGGGTTCGATTCCCAGGTGTGTCAGGGCAAAACCTTAAGCAAGTTTCCTTACCCCCCCACACACACACTTTTTACTCACGCCCCTGTTTACCAGCAGTCAGTAGGAACCCGGGGGTTAGTCGATTGGCGGAATGCGTTTCTGGGGGTAATAATAACTTCAAAAAAATAACAATAATGTGGTCACTCAATCCACAACTGTTTGTGGAGACGTCGCTGTGTGCAATTGGCTGCCATGTTTCAGCCTCCAAAACACACAGTCACTCCACTTTACAGCGTATCCTGTGAAGCGCTTTGAGACATTCCGAAGATGTGATAAGGCGCTGTATCAGATGGAAGGATTATTCAAAATTTTTTGTAACTATTAAGGCACTCAATCCTCTACTGTTTGTGGAACATTGCTTTGCGGAATTAGCTGCTGCGTTTCTCCCACAAAACACAGTCACTACATTTCCCAGTGTATCCTGTGAAGCACTTTGAGAAGTCTCGAAAACGTGATAAGGCGCTGTGTCAAACGCAAGGACTATTATTATAATAATATTAAAAATAGTGAGGGCGTAAAATGTGTCTTACAGGAAGCAAAACTATTTATCTCATAAATTAACATATTAATTCCTGACAAAGTGAAAGTGCACCGGGTGCCATTAGAGCCAGTGTCAGGGTCTCTCTACAGTAACAGTAATGATTAACAGCAGACTCTGCCCTGTGTTCAGGTGACAGCCCATATTCAGTTTGTCTCTGTCTCTCTCCCTAACGTGTATATGTGGTGGTTTCCAGCCGCGAGGATGTTGGTGGCTGCTCTGCTCATTCTGGTCACTAATTTGGGTGAGTTACTGGTAACAACATAAGCAAAGGTCCATCTCGTTCATCTCCCACCATCCTGGCAGTCGCTAGACATGTCGTGTCACAAACTATATACTGTGTATGTGTGTCTCTCTGTCTGTGTCTACTTCTGTGTGTCTGTGTGTGTGTCTATATACTGTATCCTGAGATATTATTTTCTTGCAGAAATCTATCCAATTTGATCTTGAAATAAATGACATTTTCTGCTTCCGCCGTCTGTCTCCTTCGGGATCCTGTTTCCCACTCTCTCACTGAGGTCGTGTTTCCACAGAATTGTTCTGAATTGTGGAGTCCTGTAGCTCAGTGGTTGGAGCACTCGCCTCGCAAGTGAGAGTCCTGGGTTTGATTCCCGGGCGGCACAGGGCGAGAGGTTGGGCAAGTTTCCTTACTCCACACACACGCGCCTCTATTTACCGAACAATAAGTACGAACCACTTGTTGGTCGGTTGGCGGATCGCTTCTCTGGGGATAATAATTCGGTCAAAATAAAAAAAATCCACGGCTCTGTGGGTCGCTGTTGTGTGCAATTGGCTGCCAAGTTTCACCCACAAAATATACAATAATTCACTTTACAGTACATCGTGTGAAGCGCTGTCAGACGTCTCAAAGACGTGATAAGGCACTGTATCAAATGCAAGGACTATTAATATAATATTAATAATTATTCATTTATACAGTGTGCACTGTAGTGCCCACGAACAGTCATTGTTTGAGTCATCAATTTATTACTTTTTTGAAGGAATTGTTATCCCGAAAAAGCCTCTAATCGGTTAACAACCGGGTTCCTACTTACTGCGAAGCAAACAGAGGTGTGTGTGTGAAGTAAGGAAACTGCCCAACATTTCGCCCTTCCGCCCGGGGATCAAACCCGGGTCCTCTCGTTTGTGAGGCGAGTGCTCGAACCATTGAGCTACAGGATTATTATTAATAGTATTATTACACTGTGAGATTTGGTGATTGACTGTTGTGTGTGTTATGTATTACAGAGCAGGTGGGAGCTTTCAGTCTGACCGTCACTGAGAGTCAGATAGAAGCCACAGCCGGACAATCTGTGTACTTCCTGGTAATGCCCAGTGAACAGGGAAGTTTTAGCATATCATGGAAAGTCAACACCAGCTCCACAATCGCAGCAGCACAGGGAACATCAGTGAAGTACTATGGAGACTACCAGGGTCGGGCTGAGCTTTACCCCAACAATGCCACTCTACGTCTGGACACAGTGACTCCGACTGATTCCGGTTCGTACTCAGTGACTGTGATTGAGTTAAACCACGGATCAGCCACAGCGGCTTTACAACTGCGTGTTCACAGTGAGTAAACAACAACAACAACTTGCATTTACACCGCACCCCTCACGTGGGGTAGCGTCCGGGAGCGCTTGATAGGGGAAGAATCTGACCCCGAGCCGCTGGGAGAGGGAGGGGGGAGGTGACGGTAAACACAATCAAAAAGGAAGGATATTAGGTGGGATTTGAAGGTGGGGAACGAGAGGGTGAGACGGAGGGATTGACAGGGAGAGAGTGACAGAGTTTCAGGGCGTAGCAGCTGAAAATACAGCCACCAATGATGGAGCGGAGGGGCCGAGGGACAAACAGGAGGGTGTGATGGGGGCACAGAGTTTAGTGTGTGTGAGATAGGGAGCCCTGTGGAGTCCTGAAGGGTATTAGTTAGAGCAGGATGGTCAACTGGTGGCCTGTGGGCCACATCCGGCCCCCCGGACCGATTTCATTTTATTCATTCAGCTCAGTGTGGTCCAACAGGCGGTACGTGGGCTGTCAGCTGCCCGGAGGTGATTTTGTGCAGCCGGCGACCATTTGCAATGTTTCAACTTCCCCAACCCCCCTCCCTCCCTCCCTCCCTGGTAAATGTCCTCACAGGGCAGTGGCAGGAGGCGGCGTTTGTGAGAATCCAGCGAGCAGAGCCCTTACTGCAGTCTGTCAGGAAGGTAAATGAGTCTCTTACCAACTGTGTCCTTGGGCTCCTGCCACTGCAGATTGGGAGAGAGTGATTGGGAGAGAGAGAGGGGAGAGAGAGGGGGGAGGAGAGAGGGAGGCATGAAAGATAAGGGGGAGAGAGGGGTAAAGAGAAGGGGGAGAGAGTTGGAAAGAAAAGGCAAGAGACAGTGAGAGGGGGAGAGGGAGAGGGGATGAGAGAGTGGGGTGGGAGAGTGAGTGGGGGGGAGAGAGGAGGAGAGAGAGGAGCAGGATCACACTTGCTCTGCCTTCCTGATAGGCTGCAGTAAAGGCTCTGGTCGTTGGGTCTTCCCAACCATCAGCTCCTGCCGTTGCCCAGGGAGGGAGGGAGGGAGGGAGTGGAAATGGCCTCAGGTTGGATGTGGCTCGTGGATCTTTGACAAATAGGGGAATCCGGCCCACGGCAGCCACCCTGCTTCAGAGCATCGGTGAGAGCAGGGTGGGCCAACTGGTGGCCCATGTGCCGCATCCGGCCCCCGGGCCATTCAATTTCATTCATTCAGCCAATAAACCTGGACTGTGAGCTCCAAGAGTGGGGCTTTAAACCGTAACATTGTGCTACCAAATGAGCCAGACTGAGACCTGAATAAACAGTGAATCATAACAAACAGCGTCAGAAATAAAGTGTAGGGTTCAGCAAAGTGACTCTGAACAGGTTTGTGTCAGTGAATTGAATCTGAACAAGTTTCTGAATGAAATGAAACGCGTTATCTTACAGCTCTGCTGTCCAATGTGAGCATCAGCCTGAGTCCAGACAAGGAGATATTTATCGAGAACGAAGACACAGTGACACTGAGGTGTACAGCGATGGGATCGTTCCCCACCTATTCCTGGGCACTGGATGGACACCCGTTACCTGTAACCCCACGTTACACACTGTCTGCAGATAATAGCACTCTGACAATCAGCCCCGTACACAGGAGCGACAGTGGAGGGTTTATCTGTACGGCCAGTAACCTGGTGGGCAGTGACAGCAGCAAACCAGTGGCCCTAACCATACAAGGTGAGTTGGACCAATAGAAAAATGCGCCCCTTTCTTGCGGAACCCACTATAATCAATAATGTACTTTCCGGCCCACGGGCCTCGCTGACGTCACTGTGGGGCGCTCGGCTCAGGACAGGCAAGTGGCAAACGGGCTTCACTAGGATTCACCGCTGTTGTGATTGTCTGTGTCTGTCTGTCTGTGTGTGTGTGAGTGTGAGTCTGTGTGTGTGAATGTGGGTGTGTGAGAGAGGGTGTGTGAGAGGGAGTGTGTGTGTGAGTGTGTGTGGTGTGTGTGTCTCTCTGTTTGTGAGTGTCTCTTTGTGGATCTGTGTCTCTCTGATTGTGAGTGTCTGCGTGTCTCTCTCTCTCAGTTTGTGAGTGTGTTTGCATGCCTCTGTGTGCGTGTGTATGTGAGTGTGTGTATGTTTGTGAGTGTCTGTGTGTGTGTCTCTGTGTATGTATATCTCTCTGTGAGTGTCTGAGTATCTGTGTATCTCTCTGTGAGTGTCTCTGTGTTGTGTGTCTGTGAATCTCTCTGTTTGTGAGTGTCCATGTGTTTGTGTGTGTGTATGTCTGTTTGTGTGTGTCTGTGTGCCTCTGTGTGTCTGTGGATCCCTCTGTTTGTGAGTGTCTGTGTGTCTTTATGTGTCTGTGTATCTCTCTGTGAGTGTCTGTATGTGTCTCTGTATGTCTGTATCTCTGTTTGTGAGTGTCTGCGTATCTCTGTTTGTGAGTGTCTGCGTATCTCTGTTTGTGAGCGTCTGTGAGTCTTTGTGTGTCTGTGTCTCCGTCTCTGTGTGTTTGTGGGTGTGCCTGTGTGTCTCTCTATGTGTTTGTGAGTGTCTCTCTGTGTCTGTGAGTGTGTCTCTATCTATGGGACATCCTCCCGACATGAAAGGCGCTATATAAATGTATGTATCTCTCTCTGTATCTGTGAGAGTGTGTGTCTCTGTGAGTCTGTGAGTGTGTGTGTGTCTCTCTCTGTGTTTGTGCATGTTTGTCTCTCTCTGTGAGTGTGTGAGTTTCCCTCTGGGTCTGTGTGTATGTCTCTGTGTTTCTGAGTGTGTGTTTCTCTCTCCCCCAAACGCCCCCAAAAAAGCCACCCAGTCCTTGTTAAAGAAGCAATTATATTTTTCCCCAACAATGCAATATGTCCTATTTCCTCATGTCTCGTTTATATCAATAAAGTGAAAACATGTTCATCAATATCCCCGATCAACTTTCCGCCATTTTCTGCAAAATGTGTCAAAAATGCCCAAATCGCCCCACAATTTTTACTTTTCTTGGCCCAGAGTGTTGAGCGCATAACTACCGGTATAACAATGCTGCTAACTACAGAACTGCATACTATGTACGGAGACCTGTAGCTCAGGGGTTAGAGCACTGGCCTCGCAAGTGAGGGGGTTTGATTCCCGGTGGGTCAGGGCGAAACATTGGGCAATTTTCCTTACTCCACACCCACGCCCCTCTGTTCATCAGCAGTAAGTACCCAGTTGTTAGTTGATTGGTGGATCACTTTTCCAGCGGTAATAATTCCCGTCAAAATAAATAAAACAATAATAATAATTTGGTCACTCAATCCATGACTGTTTGTGGGGATGTCGCTGAGCTCAATTGGCTGCCATGTTCCGCCCACAAAATACAGTCACTGCACTTTACAGCATATCCTGTGAAGCGTTTTGAGACGCCTCAAAGACGTGATGAGGTTATATCAAATGCAAGATTTATTATTATAACAGCAACAGCTTACATTGATATAGCCCCCCTCACGCAGGATAGCGTCCCAGAGCACTTGATGTCTGAATTAAGGGTGAATAATAATAACATTAATAGTGTCGGAAATGCAGTGCAGTGTTAGTAAAGTGAATCAGAACAGCTTTGTGTTAAGCTTTGTGTCTGAATGAAATGAAACGCTTTATCTTACAGCCCTGGTGTCCAATGTGAGCATCAGCCTGAGTCCAGACGGGGAGATGATGATAGAGAATAAAGACACAGTGACACTGAGATGTACAGCGATGGGATCGTTCCCCACCTATTCCTGGGCACTGGCTGGACACCCGTTACCTGTAACCCCACGTTACACACTGTCTGCAGATAATAGCACTCTGACAATCAGCCCCGTACACAGGAGCGACAGTGGAGGGTTTATCTGCACGGCCAGTAACCTGGTGAGCAGTGACAGCAGCAAACCAGTGAAGCTGGTGATAACTTGTGAGTATATTTGCTGTGGTGTTAAAACCAGATCAACGTGAGCTGAACAGGACAGTGCAGTTGGCCCACGTGTATCCCTACTTGTTCCAGTCTGGCTCAGCTCTCTATAAGTCAGAAGGTTGTGGCCTCACCTCAGTACTTGGAACTCATGTAGTCCAGACTGAAGCTCCAATGCAATGCTGGAATATTCTACATTGGGGTTTGATGCTGTGAATAGAGAAACAAACAGTGGGGTCCTGTAGTGGTTGGAGCCCTCACCTCGCAAGTGAGAGGACTTTGGTTTGATTCCCACCAATTGACTAATAACCGGGTTCCTAATTACTGCTCAGTAAACAGAGGGTGTGTTTGGGAGTAGGGAAACTTGGCCGACATTTTGCTCTATCAATAATATAATAATCCTTGCATTTGATACAGCGCTTTTCACGTCTTCTGGACGACTGAAACGCTTCACAGAATATACTGTAAAGTGAATTGACTGTATATTTGTGGGTGAAACGTGGCAGACAGTTGCGCACAGCAACGTCCCCACAAACAGCCGTAGATTGAAGTCACCAATTTATTATTGTTTTTTTTTTCTTGAGGGATTATTATCAGGCGTGTGGAGTAAGGAAAGTTGCCCAAGCATTCACCCCCTGCTGGGAATCGAACCCAAGACTCTCACTTGCTCGAAACACTGAGCTACAGGACTCCACTATTGTTATTATCATTGGAAGAGCCGTTGTTTGGATGAGACGTTAAACTATCTGTCTGTTCAGGTTAAAGATCTCATCACCATTTGAGTATCAATCGGCCACTTGACTGTAGAGGGCCCCACAGACAAACCTAATCTCCTCACTAGACTGCAACACACACACCTGAGCCCGAGAGGGAGGTTAGGGACCAGGAGCAGGAACCCCGACTCACTTTAAACTCCTTGACCCAAAGTCAGCCTCACGTGACCTGAGCTGCAATAATAGTAATGATAATCACAATAATAATGATCATAGTCATGATCATCAGAATAATAATCATTCTTGCACTTGATATATCGCCTTATCAAGCGAGAGGACCTGGGTTTGATTCCCGGGCGGGTCAGGACGACACCTAACGCAACTTTCCTTACTCCACCCACACACCCCCACATTCACCCCCACACACACTATTGTTTGCCTAACAGTAAGCGGGAACCCTTGTTAGTCGATTGCCGGATCACTTTTCCAGAGGTATTAACACATCCAAAAAACGTGCCTTACCTCGTCTCAAATCGCTTCACAGAATATATTGTAAAGTGAATTCACTGTATATTTTATGTGTGAAACGCGCAGCCAATTGCGCTCAGGAGGGACCCACAAAAGGCCAGAACAACAGCAACAACATCAACAAAATTACATTTATAGAGCGCCTTTCACGTCAGGAAAACGTTCCAAAGTGCTGAACAGTCAGGTGTCGGGGCCCGAGCATGTGGGAGGGGTGGGGGAGGGGTGAGGGAAGGCAGAGAGGTGGGAGGGAGACCAAAGCACGATAAGAGGAGGGTTTGAGACCAAGCTTGAAGGAGGCGAGGGAGGAAGCGAGGCCAAGGGACCGTGGGATGGAGTTCCAGAGTGTGGGGGCAGAGAAGCTGAAAGCCCGGCCAGCGATGGGCCGGGTAGGAGACATGGAGCAGCCGGAGCACACTGAACGGAGGACGCGGGCAGGTTGGTAGGGAGTCAGCAGGTCAGAGAGATAGGAGGGGGCAAGGCCATGGATGGCCTTAAAGGTGAGGACAAGCATCTGGTATTCCATCCTCTGAGGGATGGGGAGCCAGTGGAGTCGGCGAGGGTGGGAGTGATGGGGTCACGGAGCCGGGTGCACGAGAGTACACGAGCTGCAGAGTTTTGGATGATCTGCAGTTTCTGAAGGGAAGAGTTGGGAAGGCCGATGAGGAGGGAGTTCACGTAATCAAACCTTGAGGTGATGAATGCGTGGGTGAAGGCTTCGGAAGCCTGATGGCTGAGACAGTGGCGGAGTCTGGCAATATTGCGGAGGTGGCGGAGTCTGGCAATATTGCGGAGGTGGCGGTAGGCAGTGCTGTCATGGCGCGGATGTGGGGGAGAAAGGACAGTTCAGGGTCAAACAAGATTCCCAGGTTCCTGTGATACATGTAAAAAGGCTGTTTCTCTCACACTATCATCTGCCATCCATTTATCTATCTATGTCATAGTTTAATGCTTTTTCTTTCAGATGGCCCTGATCCACCCACAGTTGAAGTGATCGGGCTGGAGCTATGTGACAGCTTCTTCCCAGGACAGTACTGTGGGAAGGAGGGAGATTTATGACCCTCAACTGTCAGACGAAATGTTTCCCAGAGTGTAACTACACGTGGACACATAACACCGCGGTCATTGCCGGCAACACCTCACAGCTGCCTATAGAGAGCCTCACGTTCTACAACAGCGGGGATTACACTTGCAATGTGGAGAGCGATTACACCACGATTAGCCGCACAGAGAAGGTTTCAATCCTCGTGTACAGTGAGTTAGATCTCAGTCAAAGTTGGCACTGTCTAAATAACAACACATGGCATTTACACAGTGGCTTTCACGTCAGGAGGATGTCCAAGGCGCTGGACAGTCAGGACCCACACCTGAGCTGGGGGTTGCTATCAGGAGGGTTGGAGGGCAGGGAGATGGGTGTAGGAGGGTGACGAAGGCACAGTAGATCGCACAGGTTTGAAGAAGGCGAGGGAGAGGGCGAGGCGGAGCGGTTATGGGAGTTTCATAGGATGGGGCAAATTAGGGCAGAACGCCGATGATGGAGTGGGCCGGGAAGGGACATGGAGTAGGCTGGAGCCTAATGAGCGGAGGGAGTGGACAGCTTGGTCAGGGGTAGGAGGTCACAGAGGTAGGGACAGAGAGTGAGCCATGGAGGGCTTTAAAGCTGAGCACCAGGATCTTGAACTGTATCCTCTGAGGGATGGGGAGCCAGTGGAGCCGGGCGAGGGTGGGGACAACTCAAGGTGGAGCCAATAACTGGACTGTTTGTCTTTGCCTTGTTCAAGGGACTCCCACACAGCAGATCACATGCGGAGCAGCGGATAAAGGAACAGCAGTGGGGTTGATGTGCTCCTGGGCTGGTGGGGTGCCAGACTCTGTCCTTCAGCTGAAGGTCGGACAGACGATTGTCAATGCGACAAACGAGGGGAATGTCACCATCACAAAGGATCAGCTCAGCTCCCGAGAGATCTTCACATGTGTTGGACGCCATGTTGTCTCTGACAGTCAATGCTTATAGTCATTGGTGAGGACTTGGAGGGCCTGAACAGCCAGCGACAATAACAAATTACATTGTATAGCACTCTTCACGTCGCAAACACGTCCGGGACGCTGCACCAGTCTGGGTTTTTGGACTGAGCTGGGAGTTGGGGTCAGGAGGGGTGGAGGGCAGGGGGTGGGTTTTGGGGTGGGAGGGTGGCTGAAGGTGCGGTTGGTCGAAGAGGAAGGTCTTTAGATGGGATTTAAGATGTCTCGATAGCGTGATAAGGCGCTGTATCAAACGGGAGGATTATTATTATTCCTATTGACTGTTGGGGTGACTGTGTTGCTGATTTGCTGAACGCCGTCTGTGCTGTTACACAGATAAACCCCAGAGAGCGTCAGGGTCTGAGCCTCAGGTGGAAGTGGAGAAGGAGGCAGATGTGACCTTAGACGTGTCACTGACAGACACAGTGCGGGTGTCAGACCCTGGCCTACTGCCCGCACACTTTACATGGTCGAAGGAAGACAACTCCATCACTGGCTCTGACGGCAAGTTCAACATCACCTCAGGACCGACCTTCTCTAAACTGCTCATCAGTAAATTCCAGGCAACCGATCAGGGCACATATCAATGCCGTGTCACTAACGCAATGGGAGAGAACTTCTTCCAATTTGACGTGACTTTGAAAGGCGAAGGTAAGTTATGATATGTCAGTACACACACAGACAGACACACACACACACACACAGACACACATAGAGACACATGCACACACCTCTGTTCACCAGCAGAAGGTACGAAGCCACTTGTCAGTCAATTGACGGTTCACTTTCCGGGGGTCATAATCCCTCCAAAAAAACAAAAAATCTGGTCAATCAATCCACGACTGTTTGTGGGTCACCGCTGTGTGCAATTGGCTGCCGTGTTCCGCCCACAAAATACACAGTTACTACACTTTACAACGACGTGATAAGGCACTGTATCAAATGCGAGGATTGATATGATGTTCATGAGGTCTGTGCTGTGGTCTCTATGTTACGAGAGTATAATCTAATAGAGAGACAGTGAAGGTGTTTCTCTCCGCAGTGAATGTGGCCCTGATAGTGGGGACAATAGTGGGGGCTGTGGCTGTGGTGGTCATTGCAACACTCGCTGTGGTGTACGTTTACAGGAAACGTAAGGAAGGTGAGGCCGTATATACACAGGAAAACCTTTCACCTTCATGTTCTGTTGTTTATATACCAGCCCAGACCCCCCTCAGCCACTCACCCTCTCACTGTCCTCTCTCTCTGTCAGTCTCTACCCCTCCGTCTCACTCTATCTGTCTCTATCCCCTCCGTCTCGCTCTCTTTCACTATCAGTCTCTCCCCCTTGTCTCTCTCTATCAGTCTCTCCCCCTCCGTCTCACTCTCTCTCACTATCAGTCTCTCCCCCTTCATGTCTCTCTATCAGTCTCTTCCCTTCTGTCTCACACTCCCTCCATTAGTCTCTATCCACCTCAGTCACAAGCTCAATCAGTCTCTACCCTCTCCGTCTCACTCTTCCTCCATCAGTCTCTCCCCCTCTATCTCTCTCTCTCTCTCTATCAGTCTCTCCCACTCCATTTCACCATCTCCTTTCTATCAGCCTCTATCCCCCCTCTCTATCACCCTCCATCTCACTCTCTATCAGTCTCTATCCATCCATCTCCACCTCTCTCTTTCAATCGCTCCCTCTTTGTCTTTCTGTCAGGCTTTAACCCTATCTCTCACTGCTAATCTCTCTCTCTCTCTCTCTCTCTCTCTCTCTCTCTCTATCAGTCCCTCCCTCTCCATTTCTCTCCAAGTTCACCGGTTCAGTACCAAACTCTTGTAGATTTTCAAGATTTTCTACGATTTCAAGATCCTCTCACTCGTTTTCAAACCCCTTCATGCCCTGGCACCTCCCTACCTCTCCGACCTGCTCACCCCCACCGCCCCACACCGGCCTCCTATTTGTCCCTCGTTCCCTCCATCCCACCATCAGAGGCTGTGCCTTTGAATAAACAAGTTGTTGTTTATTTTCCAGCCAAAACACAGCAAGAGACAGAGGGTGAACCACACTACGAGACCATTGATGTCAGAGTAAGTCCTGTGCAGTCCTGTAGCTCAGTGGTTAGAGTCCTCGCCTCTCAAGCGAGAGGATCCGGTTTCATTTCCCGGACAGGGCAAAACCTTAGGCAATTGGCTCCCCTTTGATACGACTCAAAGACGTGATAAGGCACTGTATCAAATGCAACGATTATTATTATTATGAAACCACACAGTCACTACTCCTTACCGTGTATCCTGTGAAGCGCTTTGAGATGTTATGAAGACGTGATAAGGCACTGTATGAAATGCAATGGTTATTATTATTTACTGCTAACGACATTGCTAATGAATAGCTAAACTGTGTTTGGTTATATTTTAGGCTTCCTCTGCCAATGTCTCCCAGAAGGATTCAGGCCCTTACATGGTGAGGAAACAAATGGCTGACACGGACAGTGTGTCAGCCCGGCTCAGTCTCTTGCTGTCCCACCTCTGTCCTTTACGACCCTAAACTGTCCTTCATCCCCTCATCCGTGCCATGACCTGCTATGCCATCCCCACCTCCGCCATATTGCCCGGCTCCGCCACTGTCTCTCACCGCAGGCCACCGAGGCCCTCATCCATGTGTTCACCACAAACAGGCTTGACTTTGCCCCCTCCCTGCTTGTCGGCCTTCCCAACGCCTCCCTCTACAAACTGCAGATCATCCAGAACTAACTCTGCAGCTCCCATACCCCTAACAACCTGTCCGCTCTCTCTGCTCAGCGGGCTCCGGCCTGCTTCACATCCCCCGCCTCACCTGCCCCACCATCGGTTGGGCCTTCAGTTACTCTGCCCCACCCTCTGGAACTCCATCCCACAGTCCCTCCATCCCACCCCATCACTCCCTCACCTCCTTCAAGGCCTGTCACAAGACTTTCCTCCTCAACCTGGTCACCTTCCTAACGCCTAACTCGCCACTATCCACCCCGTCCTGATCCCAACCCACAGCTCAGATCCAAATCCCTGACTGTCCAGGTCCTTGGGACGTCCTCCTGATGTGAAAGGTTCAGTGTAAAATGTTGTTGTTAGTAATGGTCTGTCCGATCTGCATTGTGTTTCAGGACCTTGGAAAGCACCAAAAAGATATTTATCACAATTTACGTCGTAATGGCACCAGGAAGTAGATAGCTGTGACAACGTAGATCGATTTCAAGATCCTTTCAATCATCTACAAATCTCTTCAGGCTCTGGCACCTCCCTACCTCTCTCTCCGACCTGCTGACTCCCCAACCCACTACCCACTGCCTCCTCTCGGCTGCCTCCGGCCTCCTGCGTGTCCCTCGTGCCCTCTGATCCATCATGGGGGGTCGTATTGTCAGACTTTGGAGTTCTCTCCCCGATCTCCGCCTTTCCCCTTTCCTCCCCTCTCCTATCGTCCCTCTTTCTCACGACTGAAAATCTTTCTCTTTGACCATGCTCACGGTCACCTACTCCCTGTCTCTCCCTGACTCTGCGTCAGGTTCCACCACTCCGAGACGCTACCCTCGTAAAGGGCGCTGTGTAAATACAAGTGTGTTGTTGTTGTTGTGACTTATCGGCTCACTGAGAAGTTAATGTTATTTACCAGGAGTTCAGTATTCAGGGTGAAACGTGGGCAAGTTTCCTTACTCACACACACAGACACATACGCAGACACAGACTCACACACACACACATACTCACAGAAACGCACACACAGACATACACACACAAACAGACATGCACACACAGACACACACACACGCGCGCGTGCCATTGTTTATCAAGCAGAAAGTAATCTCGCGTGTTAGTCAACAGCCAATTAATTGCACAGAGGTGTCCCACAAACAGTTGTGGAGTGAAGTGACCAATTTATCTTTTTTGCAAGAATTACTATTATTATACTATTATTATTAGTGAGAGACCTGAGTTCGATTCCGGCCGGGCGAGGCCTTGGCAAGTTTCCTTACTCCACACCCTGATAATAATCCCTCAAAAAAAACAATAATAAATTGGTCATTTCAATCCACGACTGTTTGTGGGACACTGCTGTGCGTAATTGGCCTCCGCATTTCGCCCACAAATTTATGCATCAATTCACTATTCTGTGAAGCGTTGAGACGTCAGAAGATGTGAAAAGCGTATATCAAATGCAAGGATTATTATTTTATTATTATTACCATTATTATCCCAGCCAGCTGCAGGCAAGGTACAGGAATCTGAGGCACGAGCCAGCTTTATGAGTGAGCTAATCTTACAATGGCTTTCACTTCCACATGAAATCACTGCTTCAAACCAACTGAAACCTTTGAGCTGTACAGCGATTAACTCCAGACATTCCTAACTCACAGGTCACTGAGCTCCGGGTGGTTTACCTGTCAGGGGTTTTATCGTTGGAGTCCTGCAGCTCAGTGGTTACAGCACTCGCCTCACAAGCGAGAGGACCTTTGTTCGATTCCTGGGCGGGTCGGGGCATAATGTCCTTATTTCACACGCACACGCCTCTGTTTACACTGCAGTAAGTAAGAATACGGTTGTTAGTCGACTGGTGGATTACTTTTCTGGGGGTAATAATCCTTACAAAAAAATAATATATTGGCTGCTTCGATCCACGACTGTTTGTGGGACACTGCTGTGCGCAATTGTCTGCCGCGTTTCGCCCACAAATATACAGTCAATTCACTTTACAGTGTAAATAGAATTATGGAATCACAGAATCTTACAGCACAGGCGGAGGCCATTCAGCCCATCGTGTCTGTGCCGGTTGTTTGAAAGAGCTGCCCAATCAGTCCCACTCCTCCGCTCCTACGCCGTATCTCTGCATAGTTTTCCTTTTCAAGTCCCTGTCCAATTCCCTTTTGAAAGCTACTATGGAATCTGATTTCATGAGCCTTTCCGACAGTACGTTTCAGATCGTAATAAATCGCTGCGTAAATGTCCCCTCGTCTCCCCTCTGGTTCTTTTCCCAATTATATTAAATCTATGTTCTCCCGTTACTGACCCACACACCAGTGGAAACAGTTTCTCCCTATTTACTCTATCAAACCCCTCATCATTTTGAACACCTATATTAGATCTCCCCTACCTCCTCTTGCTCTAAGGAGAACAATCTCAGCTTCTCTCGTCTCTCCACATTTCTCTCTTGTTATCTTCTTCTGGTAATAAAATTCCTTTGGTTTGACCGCAATAATTCCATCTTGTGTCAGAGGTAAGGAGTGTGGTGGGGTGCACACTACCCTGACAGTCACTACACAGTCTCTGAACACACAGTCACTACACTTTACAGTAGCATATCCTGCTGAGCTCTTTGAGCCGCTTCAATTAAATGATAATTGGCTGCTGTATTTCGGCTACAAAATACAGTCACTCCACTCTACAATGTGTTCTATGAATGAGATGTCTCGACGACGTGATAAGGCGCGATATCAAATGGAATGATTATTATATTCACGTCAGGAGGACATCCCAAAGTGCTGGACAGTCAGAGGTTTATACCCAGGTTGGGGTTGGGATCAGGAAGGGTAGAGGACGGGGAGAGTGAGGGTAGGACAGTGACCAAAGATGTGATGGTCGACGAGGAAGGTCTTGAAACTGGCCTTGAAGGAGGCGA